>NC_052486.1:19877413-19969956 GCF_009730915.1 Dioscorea cayenensis subsp. rotundata | reverse complement strand
ATGATGATTCCACCATTAAAAAAAACAATAAGTTGTTTTCACTAGACGCTTGGGAAGGATAATTGGGTTGGCTTCTAGTTTTGTCAATATTTTTTGGACCAATGTGTTTACCCACTAGCGGCTTTAATTTCATCCCAAATTCTCCAAATTGTCCTTAAAATCCTTGTCGATTAGAGACTACTTGAGCATCTAAATTAAGCATCTGCGACTTTATGTTCGTCCCTGGGATGGTATTGAACTTCATATTCAAATCCCAATTGTTTTCCAACCTGCTTTTGTACCTCAAAGGTAACAATTTATTGCTCCATAAGGTGCTTGAGTGGTTATTGGTCGTTGATTATACAAATTTTTCACCGAAGAATATAAGGTTCTCATACTCGCATCACCTCAGTGATCATGAACATCTTCTAACCATTGGTACTCCCTCCTTTATTCATGAGATCTAAAACTCTCAATAAATAGGCCAGAGGTTGTCTGGCTTGTGTCAACGCAGCTGCTATATCAATGTCACACGCATCATAGTGCACCTCGAATGTGAGATCAAAGTTTGGCATAGCAACCACTAAGGTGGCCTACATGGCTTATTTGGCAGCTTAAAAGGCGGCCCTATTCTCATTTGGCCAATGAAACTCCTCTTTCTCGAGTAGTCGGGTCAATGGCTTAGTAATTGTCCGATAATTCTTAACAGATTTTCAGGAGTCAATTAAACCCCAAAACCGGTAAAGCTCCATGAAATTTTTTAGAATTGGTCTTTTCCTAGTTGTCACTATCCTTTGGTCATCAAATTTTATTCCTTCACAAGAAATTTTGTGGCCATGCATTCCATTTTTCCTTGAAGAAAGGCATACTTAACTTTATGTAAAATGAAGGCTTTCCAATATCTTCAACTCTTGTTTCCAATGTTGTGTATGAATGCGCTGTAAATGGAACAAATGAGAATATCATCAAAACATACACGCACAAACCTTGGGGAAAATGGTTGGAATGGATGGCTTATGGGTGCTTAGAAGGTAGCGGTCACATTGCATAGACCAATGGCATCACCAAATATTTTTAGTGTCTAGAGTGGGTCTAAAAGGCGGTTTTGTGCACATTGGCCTCATGAGCTCAAACTTGATGGTGTCCAGACTGTAGATCTAATTTGGAAAAGAATCGAGTTCCTCCTGATTCATCAAGCGTGTCATCAATAGTAATTCTTGGGAACTTGTCCTTTACAGTGGATTTATTGAGCTTTTAGTAATTTGTTCAAAAGTGTCATGTGCCCTGTGCCATATGTCATCTTTCTATTTATTAGTGAGACCGGGGAGCTGAAAAGGCTTTGGCATGGGTGGTTCAAACATTGTCATAACATCTTGGTCACTTATCCCTCGATCTTCATATTTAAGAAATAACTGTACCTATAAGGTGATACATTGATAAGGTTACCTTATGCTTATGAAGTTATTGAATCAAAGATTCAAAGTAGATCATAACAAAGATTGTGATCCAAAAGCAAAATCTTGGAGGTTTGGATTTAAGATATCTATCCTCTTGTTGGTGTTGCTCTTGGAAGTCTCTATGGCCTACCGTCCATCCAAGCTCTTCATATTCCTTATATTCATGGGCTTAGGCTGCCACTTGGTTTGGCCCCTTTACTAGAGTTGGGCCATGGTGGACTTGATGCTTAGTCTTTACAACCCATAGAGGTGGTTGTTGGCAGCTTTCTCCATCTCATACACTATCTTCTCCTCAAAATATCTTCTTTGAGCATGGACACTCATTGACTCTTTCTGAGGATGAAATTACGAGGCTTGCATAGCTTGCACATGGCTCTTTGGTTGCTACTGTTAAGATTTTATATTTTGTACTAGTGGGCCCTATATGGATGTACATAAGCATAGGGGTTTTACACCAAAAAGTCTTAAGACTTAGTGGCTCAACCCCTATACCTATATATAAACCCATTACACTTCTATCACACAACCGATGTGGGACTATGTTTCCAACATCCTTCCTCAAGTTCAACTGGGTTATTTTTTTAGTTTGAACTTTCTCAGATTTGTACACCAGAGGCCTGTTTTTACCAGGACTTTTACACTACTTTGTGTCTCAAAGGTCCTACACACGACACATGGACTTGTACACCACTTGTGTCTCAAAGGTCCTTTTTTTCTTTTTCTTTTTTTAAATATATATATTGGGCTCCACTATATTTCTCTGATACCATGTTAAGATTTTATATTTTGTACTAATGGGTCCTATATGGGTGTTACATAAGCTTAGGGGTCTTACATCAAAAAGTCTCAAGACTTAGTGGCTCAACCCCTATACCTATATATAAACCCATTACACTTCTATCACACAATCGACGTGGGACTATATTTCCAACAGCTACTGTATTGCTGCTACCATGGCTGCCTGTATTATTAAATACATGGCTTCCTGTCATGGCTTGGAATAGTTGCTCTTTTGTCTAATTCTTTCCTCCAAAGCTTGGACTTAAAGGGTCTCAAGTGCTTGAGGATGCGTGTTTACCGCCTGCCATTGAGGTATTGATTGCTGAAGTTGATAGTTTGTGTGAAATAAAATGTGCTCTTCATGAGGAATTTCAAACGTGACACATCTCTCAATGAAAGCACCAATGTTGGAATCATGTGTCAATAACTACCCAAGGTATGAGCTCAACAAACCTATACCATGAAACTAGATTAAAAGAACTCTATTGCTATTAGAAACTATGAAACTACAATCACTATAACATTGGCTAAAAGATTGAATTACAAAAGCATAGGGCTTCCTTTCTTTTATAGCCAAAACTTTGCATGTAGGTCCCTCTAATTAAGATGCAAACTGCATGCAATTCTCTTTTGATTTCTTCCCCTGCATGCAATTTCATACAATTCTTCTTGATTCTTTCTCTTATTAGAAGTCCAGCCAATAAGATTATTTGTTTCTTCGAATTAGGATATCAACCATTATATGATTAACTTTTTTCCCAAATTAGGAGGATATCAATCATAGTATATATATATTTATATTTGTTGTACTCAGCTTCTTCTCCCACCTCATAATCTTCTATTGTTGGGCCTTGTAATGAGTCTTCTTGTGGACCTTAAACCATGTTCAACATATCAGAACTTGGGAGTTCTTATTTGTATTCATGCCTAATATTAAGTGTTGGTGTTACTGCTAGCAGAAAATGGTAAAATAAGAAAATGCCTTTGCTATTGTTTTCAATTGCCAATAAGCTTTGTAGTTTAAGCACTTTTAAGAATTTCTCATTGTTAATACATATCTTTTCACACAAAAAAGAGGCAATTTGCACTTTGAGCTAAAACCTAGATGCATACATGAAGATAGCTTGAAGAGTGTATCCGGAATTTTTTGTTAAATGTGATTCCTTGAAGAACAGTGTAAAATGACATTTAACAGACTTTTGGCTTGGTGTCTTTCACATGATTGTAAATGGGAACTGCCATTTTTCACTGCAATAAATATGTTTGTAAATTTTACCAGATGATCAGATTTCACCTGTCGAATCTGTGATCTTCCTGTTGGTTGTTAGCTTCCTTTTTGCCAGATACATTTTTTGTTACCATGTGTTGTTCAATGTTATGGCATGCCTTTGCTTCCCTTTTATTTATTATACTCTCTTTCAAGTAGCTCAAGCAAGTGGTGACGCACTCATGTTATTCTCACAAATCACCTTTCTTTTTTTTTTTCCAGCTTGGAGGAGTGTGGTCGGTACTTAGAGACCATAAAAGTTTATGAAAACAAACCTGCAGATAGTATTCGTGAGCAAATGGATACCGACTATCTATCAAGGGTACTTGGATTATTTCTCTATTTGATTGAAAGCCAGCTTAGGGCGTAAAATTAGTGCATATGGCATTCCGTTTTCATTAGGAAAAGTTATCTTGAATTTATGTGAACCAACAAAATCAATATTCATCATTTAAAAATAAAAAAAAATCTATTAGTATGCTTTTTAATTAGACTCCAATCTTTTACACCAGAGTTTCTATCATAGGAAAGTCTCAATTATATGTTCTTCTCAACTGGGAAAGGAAAAACCATCATTTTGATAATTGTTAATTTTGACCTAGTAATCAAATTTATATGCTTCTCCCAAATGCTAAAAACTGTCATTTTTGTTTGCCAAGATAACTTTCTGACTTCCTTTCAGGGTGTTCAGTGTTGTATGTTTGTCACTTAATCTCAACATGTAGCAAATCACAGTACAAAGCACCTCCTTCCTCTCTTGTACACAAATCTGTTGCAGAGTCTTTAATCATCAGTAAATGCCAAGATAATTTTTGTTTGCATAGCACTCACTAAAAGTATGTCCTCAGGTAATAGTATCCGTGTCCATCAGTTGCTTTGCTGTTTAGTTAATTTTCATGATCATTATATGCTGTCAAAAGTGTCTGGTCTTCTTCTTGAAACTGTTCAGTTTTTCTATTTTATGTTCCTATATTAATTTATTATAAACCACTTTTTGTTTTGTAGCTGACTCATGCACTGACAACTGTTCGACATGTTAATAAGACTGATGTTGTTACACTTGGCTCTGCTTTTGGGGTAAGCCTGATAATTTAGTCAAAACAAATATGCATGCTTATATCTGGTGTCGTATTCTTGAGACTCTTGCATATTGCTGTTGAGAAAAGAAGCCTCCTTTTTGAATTTGGGATGATTATGACTTCAGGAATTAACCCTTTTTTTGGGCTGCTTGTTCTGTTAAATCATTCACAAGAAGGCAGCATGACTGTTTTTTAAATCATCTATTTATAAGTGCTGGTCTTGTGAATGTGGGTTTCTACTAAACCAATTGTTATTTGCTTATTGCAGTCACTTTCAGGAATTATGGATTCTTCTATGGAAGATTTAGCTCGATGCCCTGGTATTGGTGAGCGAAAGGTAGTATGTCATATTTTGTGATTCAAGAAGTTAATCGTAGTTGTCTATCATCAAATTCTATATTTGGTTTGTTAATTTACTTGGTGCGTGTTATAGTTTCATCACCTTTCTTCTTTATAATATAATTTTTTTTTCCTTGTTGTTTTATTAGCATAATTTCCATTGCAAGTGTAGTTCCATAAAAGACATCATCAATTGTTTAGTTTAAGCATTTTGATGGCTTTTCTGATTCTAGTACTTTTCAGAATCATTCTTGAGATATGAACATCAAATATAATGGAATCTGACATCATAGGCAATGTTTTCGAGGATTTCTATTTTTTACACTGGTCATACGTATTAACCATGTGTCAACTTAAATGGTATATTTACATAAAAAATAAATAAATAAATAATTGAAGCATTAGAAAAGATCAGTAGCTTATGTTTTCACACAATTGCCAGGGTTGACTACAATTAGCTTTTAATTATAATTCTTAGGGAAGAGATCAGAAAGAATGCACATTAATCTTGACAAATAAATCTTTTACCCATGTTATTTGTGTAGTTAACAAGGATTGCTTGTTGGAGGTTCTTATTGGACCAAGTCGGCGCTTTGGCTCTCGTTTGGTGTGAATATGGACAGTTTTCTTTTAGGCATCAAAACTGTTTGAACCTGGTTCTTTTTCTCTAGCCTTTGAATACATGACTCAACCTTGTGTTCTATCCCTTAGTTGAGAATTTTCATTACACAGCATGTTGAGAGCCTTGTATTCTATCTTGTAGCTTGGATGGAGTTCTTTTAGCTTTTGTTTCATGAACTCGACTCATATTCTAATACGTAAGCTATGCTCAACCAGCACAAGGTCCAACCATTTCATATTGGTATCGGACCAGGTGCATACACAGGCACTGTTATTTTGATAAACTAGAGTCTAGACTTCTCAAATTCATTTCCCAACTGAATAATAACCATTGCTTTTTCCTTATGATTTAGAACATCTCTCAAGGTTACCATGTAGATGACAGCTCATTAGGGTTTGTGTAAAAAGTCTAGTTTGTATAAATAGCATTGCTAGATGTATGTGAATTCCCATGCACCTTACAAAGCATAGGCCCTTGTTCACTTTGGAGGCCTTCGTGTATTAATTTAAGTCTGTTTCTGCCAGCAGTATCACATTAAAGCCTTGTGTCAGCATACCGCTCTCGTGGCTTTTTCTTTATCCCCAGAACTCCTTAAGGAAATCTTAATTTTCTATTTACGAGTTCTGAATGTCAGCTGATTGCTTATTAGGATTTGATTTATTTGAAGAACCTCTTGATACCAATGTTGAGTTGTGCCACCATCAATACAATAAAGTTTTGTACTGTTCAATTTTTTTTCCAGGTAAAACGTCTTTACGATACATTCCATGAGCCATTTAAACGGGTGTCCAGCCGATGCTCTGTTGATGTGTCCGAAGCTCATGTCCGGGAGAAAGACACTGAAGAAGTGTTGCCCGGGAAAAGCAATGAGTTTAGTAGCAGAGGGCGAGAAGTTGGATGCAAGCAATGACAGTAAAGTTTCTAGTCCAAATGTGAGATCAGCATTGACTGCTGCTTTCGCCAAATACGCCGACAAAGTACAAAAACCAGATCGGGGAGAAAGTACACAGTTGTAAGTCAGGATGGTGGTTTCCCATTCCCCTGACCCCCAACCCTCCAAAAGCTCGTATTAGAGTCTTGCTTGCAGAGAATGTGTTCATGCAGCAGAAATCTTTGTTCTACTTATTCCTGTAATGCTTCTGTTGCTTCTACGGTATATAATCATCTTAGCAGAAATCTTTGTTCCACTTATTCCTCTAATTCTTGGATTGGCTGGCATGAAATTTGGAGACTTCCGGTCATCCCGCGTATCAAGGTTCATATCTGGAAGCTTGCTCATGGCAAACTCTCCACTTATTCCTATCTTTATAATTTAAACATTGGTCGAAATAACCCATGCCCCCTTTGTGGGTTGGAACCTGAAACTGCTGTTCACCTATTCTGGTCCTGCCCTAAGATTCTTCTTTGCTGGCACGACCTGTTTGCTAAGATTAATTTACCTTCACATTTTATTGACTCTCTTAGCACAGGTGCTTGGCTTTTGACTATCAGTGACCCTTGGTCCAAAGCTCTTATTGCTACTATCTTATGGCTTATCTGGAAGCAACGTTGCAACCTTGTTTTTAGGAATGAACCTCTCAATACCAGTGTTATTCTCCCTCGGGCTTGGGCAATCTGTACAGACTTCAACAGACTAGCTACCAGGGAGTGTGCTCTTCTTAGCTCTAATTCTGGCTCCATTGTCATTTTTACTGATGCATCTTGGTCGGTGGACTCTTCGGCCGCTGGTTTAGGTTTCTTAATCCTCACTAATTCTAATCGTGTTTTAGCTGCATGCTCCAGGGGCATCTCCTCTTCCTCTCCCCTGCAGGCTAAGATTGCTGCTATCAACTTCGCCTTCAATACTTGCACTGATAATGGTTGGACGCCAAATATGGTTTTCTGTGACTGCCCAGGGGTGGCACAACTTCTGAATCATTTCAATATCAGCTTTGCTTGGCATGTCAACTCTGAGTTCCATCCCATGAGGAGAAACTCTGCGTTGTTCCCAAATGCTTCCATCCACACCATCTCCAGAGATCTTAATTCTTTTGCTGACACTCTTGCAAATTTCGGAAATCAAACCCTCACTCGTCTCTTTTTCTACAGGGGCTTTGATCGGCCATTTTGGATTGAGGAGCTTTGTTTGCTCCACAATCTTAGCTTTTGAGCCCTCTTTGTTTTTTGGTTTTCTTTTGTTTCTCTTTAGCTTCGTGCTCTCCTGTCAAGAGAATGTGTTCATGTAATTATTGTTAAATGATTTTCTTGATTTTGTGATAGAATTGTATCATAGATAAATTGGCAAGGAGTAATGTTATATTTACATGTCAGGTTTACTGAATGGGCTTTATTTGATGTCAAGTTAGCACTTTCCATCATCTTCACCATTTTTTTTTCCATAAATTTCAAATCTAAACTGTATAAATTATTTATACTCTAAAAATTATAAAACATTATATATTAAATTTTATGTAAAATCTTAAAAATTTAAATCTAAATACTATAGAATTATATACTTAAAATTTGAAAACCTTATATCTTAATATGTAAATCATAACCAGTAAAGTAGGAGTTTGTGATTTATAATTTATAATTTAGTGGGGAATTTTATTTTATTGTTTAGATAATATAAAAATTAAGTTTTTTTTTAAAGAAATAAAGGGGGAAATGTATTTTCTAAAAATATAATTACTTATTAGTAAGATAGATTGGTCTATGTTTTGGATTTAATATATATTTGCTCGGGAGTTTCCTGGGCATAAATTATAATCTGAATTTTCACCTACTTCCTAAAGTTGTGAAGTCACATAGCATTAAAAAATAAAATTTTATTTAGTCCCTCTAATATAGTTAGTTTGCCTATTTGATCCCTTCTAATATGATTTGTCCTAGGAGATTCTTCAATTTTAATATTTGAAAAATATAAATCCTCATAGATACCTCCAAAGAACAAATTATATTAGTGAGAGAGACTTATATTTCTCAAATATTAAAATAAAAGAATCTCCTAAAAACAAATTATATTAAACAGACCAAAAAAATACATTCACCATATTAAATGGACTAAATCAGATATCCTACCCATTCAAATTCAAAATCTACTTCTCAATTGGAAGTGGGGGCTTTGTTGAGAAGTAGACGCATCTGGTCCCAACCTCAAGCCACCCAACCCAAATACCCTATATATATTATTAATTGAAAAGAATGTTTTTTTTCTTTAACTTTAAAACATTTATTTGAGAGTTTTGTATAAAATTTTTTTTTAAAAAAAAAAACTCTTACAAAATGATTAATTCTTTCAAACCAAACAAATGGTGGCAAATTTGCTCTCATGTAAAACAGATTCTTCATGAGAAAAATTACATTACAAATTCTCAAAAATAGATACAACAGCCATCTGACTAATCAGTTTACTGACTGAAGATGGGCTGACATACTTATTAGACTAATCATTAATGAATACTCAAACAAACGGCCTGGTACATCGCAAGCCACTCCAAAGCAACAAACCAAGTATGTTCTATCAACATCAACACAAAGAAAAATAAAAATAAAAAAGACAACATAATTTATAAGCTGGCAATTGATCAAACATTCAAGTGCTGAGCCAAGCAAAGATGCGTCAAGCACAAAGCTTCTGCTGGTGCTTGCATCCATATCTTGACCAGCAAAAGAGAGTAGTCGCAAAAGATTTCCTCGCCAAGGATTGTATCGATAACTTATAGAGATTCTGTCTTGTGGCTTAGAAACTTTTCAAAGTCAGGTTTCCTCTTTTATCAAGTCATCATCGTCTTCTCGAGAACAAACTGCATTGAGCTGTTGCTGTAACTGGAGAGGAAGGGCAGGGAGGGTACAATGAGTACAATTGCCAAAATAACAGCTGGAATCAAGTATTTTGAAGGTCACCATTTCACATGATAAAATTAGAAGAATGATATACATGTCAAACTTTAGCTTTTAATTTATTGCAACATATTTATAAGTAGATTTGGCTATTTTTGTTAAGAAATCAATTATGAATAAAACATGTAACTCACCTGAAGGTGCTTTAGTTTTGCTGCAACCAATTCATCAGTTAAACTGTTCATCCTGCATAAAAAAGTGTTCATTTATTATAAATATAATCCTACTTCTTAAATGAGAAATGAGAAATTATAGCACTGTATCTAATTACAATTTTTTTCTACATTTTCTTTTTCTTTAGAAAAAAATGAACATAGATGAGCATGAAAGGGACTTTTGCATGCATGACCAACATTCTTCCCCAACAAACTTAATAACCAAACCAAGTACCTCAGAGTTAGTTCAGCACCTAGGCCAAGACATAATGTGAGTAAAACCCGATCAGAAGATGACACCCCAACCTAAAACTTCAGGTTTGTCTCTACCTAAGAAAGACACATAAAAATATGGACTCATTGAAATACCTTATTTCATTATACATGCCAATGAAATGCTGGATAATTATTTATTATAAGTCCCTTCTCACTCTCTTTTTGAGTTTGATGCAAAAGCAGGCTCAATTGACAAGAATTGAGGCACAAAGTCTATGCACAACACACTAAGCTCCTTTATATCTTTAGTAGGATGTGGAGAGTACAGAATGACTAAATTTAAAAATTCTGCTACAAGTGGAATGTTGTCAACTATTAATGCTGAAGGTTCAAGGTCCACTTCATTTTCTTAAGCATGTCCCTGGCAAGTGTGTGAAATCAGAAATCATTGTAATTTCCAAGGACATAAAACCCGTTCCAGATGTTTAATCAATGTCTTGTCAAGCACCTTTGTCCACAAATAACTTCAAAATTCTGCCCTTCTGCAAATGTCTACTCAGAAATGGCTGGTTTAAGATGAAATGGCATACCTGGCTTGCAGGTCTGCAATCTTGACAAGCAACAGGCGCTCCCTTTCAGAGGTTGCTGTTTCAACCTATCACAGATAATGACTTGGGATTTATTTAATTCACAAGCACTTAGCTTCACTTAACTTCTCTTTATTGTAGTTGAAACACCATAACATGCACATGTGCAGAATGAATAAAGTGAGTTCCATATTGTCTATAACATCCGTTTGAACTATAGAATAGAAAATGAAGTAGCTGAATCATAATAGGTGTTACACCTAAAAGCATTCGGTACAAAATTAAAAGCATATACACCAAGAAAAGCATATCATATGGTGCTTGATATTGTCTGCACATGGAAAACATGAAGTCGCTGTAATTTTTGGTACACATTCAGAATATTGCCAAAGGTCATCAAGTGTTTGGTGATATCAAACTTGCCAAAGGATCTGTATCTATATCTCTAATAAGATCATTATCTTGCAATGCTCAAATCAAATGACGCTAAACTTCAAAGTGAAGAAAATAACAAGTTAACCTAAAAACTAGATTCACTAAGCCCATCTTGCAATGCCATATGATTCATGTCAAACTTACAACTTAAATAGAGGTAACTCAGAAGCTCCAATTACACAGGAAAAAGGGGCTTTATTCAGAGACCTTAGCTCTAATCAGCGATTTCTCAGTGTGAAGGCTAATTCTGTGAGAGAATTGACAACAAGGAACATTACCTCAGTTCATGAATAGGATGTGATAGTTATAACTGACCGTGAAAGTGAGCTTTAAGTTTGTTCAGAGTTAGACATCTAACAGCCTAACCTAATGCATTCAAGAAGAGATCTAGAATCAGAAATATGGCAATAAATGAACAAGTTTTGAGGCCCAGATTCCTTGCAAGCCCGCCTAAGGGAGGTGCCATTCATTGTTTGGGCCCCAAGCTCAGCTTTAGGTATGTACAGATATTGCTTATTTTCTACTACACTGGAGATGCAATAACTTCAGAGAATGAAAAAGATATTGCTTACAAGCAAATCATTCTCCAGATTTGATACTTGGGAAGCCATTCCATTCTGAACTGCTGCAAATCATTCAGTGTGTCTCAGTACTGTTGCACATAATAATATTGTCACAAAGGGAAGAAATTAAGACTAACCATCAACAGCATCATTCTGCTGTAGTGTATTCAGCAAATTCACAAGGAGATCCTGAAAGTGAATCAGACAAGTTTTTGTCAATAAAGAAGTCCCTTAAATAGCAACATCCAACAAGAACATGATGCTTATCGGAAATATTCAATCTTTGCTTGAAAGTGCACAATAGTGAATTTTCAAATGTTCAGAAGACAATGGCTGTACTTGTTGAAAAGAAGTCTGCTGAAAAAGATTCTGAATGTGAGGCATGAGAACAGATGCATGTAGAGAATTGTTGCGTTCCTTCAGTTGCTGGCTGCCTGGCTGAAATGACAATAGCTTTGGCCAGTAAGTAATAATTTCATCTTAGAGCTCAATACAGAAGGCAATCGTATAAGCATCATCAGGAAATTATATGCTCCATCAACAGCACATTGACTTATGGGGAAAAAAAAATCATATTTTCTAAAATTGAATCATAAATCTCAAGCAAAATGTTCTTCAACAACAGTTACACAGTTATATTAAGGGTTGTACAGTTCTCAGGCAATTGATTCATAACTTACCATACATCAGAAACATCAAAATCCGGTACTCTGTACAGGAGATAATGAGCAGGTGTAGCAGACATCTCAACTAGTAGCAAAAAAACTTGTCATTCTTATAGCCATGCATCTACAGAAAAAAAAATGTATTATACTAGCTCTACGCATTTTTTTACACTATTTTTAGCAGTTATATTCCATATCCACAAGCATGCACGTTAATATCACTATATCTGATTTGAAAAACCTGTTGAAGGTTCAGCAATATCTTTTAATTCAACTTTCACGATAGTAAAATCTAAGACAATATTAAAGAAACCCAACATGTGTTCCCTTTCTTGTCTCCCACATGCCCTAATCAATGTTACTTGGATGAGGATGTGTTTGTCAAGCAGCCAAGCATGCTAAGGTGTTCAGCTAAAGAGATTAGGCAAACGTAGATATATTAAAAAGCTAAAACTATTATATGACCTGTTGCAAACTATATTCTTAGTTTGACTATGGCTATGATTTGTCCGATTAGAACCAGGGTTTCTTAATCACATCTGCATATATATATATATATATATATATATAACAGCCCGCTCTAATTTTCTTACATGCTTGATTGAGAGTGGTGAGAAATGGATAGTGGGGTTATCTCCTATTCATAATCTAGGCTCCATTCAACCTAAAAGTTTAAGTTGATAGGATGAAGACACCTAGGCTTATATATTCAATTCCATATTTTCCAAATTAACCAATGTGGACTATTAGTAAATCTAACATTCACATTTTATTTTTCTTCATTATCTTCTTTTTACTACTCTACACCTTAGCAGGTGACTGCAACTAATACATCACATACTATCCGACATGTCCCACTCACCTATGACATTTTACAGAAAGAATAGCATACTCAGGAACCAACATGGGCATATTTCTGAACCCTCAATACAACATATTCAGATAAGATTGGTCCTACATACACACCACAACAACCATGTTGCCTTTGAAGAATGTGTTGATCATCGATTCATCATTAACCAGAACAGAAGAATTTTCTAAAGGCTCCACTACCAACTACCTGAGTAAGCAAATTGGGTGGAAGCAATTGGATAGCAAGAGGGCTATTTGTGGCAAAGAGATTTGGACACAAACCCTGACATAAATTTAACTGTTGTTCTACCATGACAAGCAACATCAATAAAGTTCACCAATTATACTTAAATACTATTTCATGCTAAAATAGGCTGATCAACAATAACCCCAGATTTTGCCGCTTAGCTATCTTATTTGGCGTCAAACATAACCAGTTTACTCATTGAATAACAGTCACATGAAATTGCACACAGAAGCCCTTTAAAGAAACGCACAACCTTGATTCAAAATAAATTTAGTTTATTCTTCATATGAAAATAATAAGAACAAAATGAGGTAAATCAGCATACCAATTGTTTTGAATGGACAAGCCACTCACCCACACTGGCTGATTTTCTTAGTGAGGTCCCCTGAAAACCTCCAAAATTAGGAAGTGTTGAATAATGGAACTTGTAGGTAAACATTGCTCGTTAAAGGATGCCTACCTGGGATGGTCTTTGTGCAACTGTACAAAGTGGGATATCCTAAAATGCAGATCCATGTTTAGTGAAAACTGAATTTGATTTATTGTTCCAAAATTGAAACAAAATAAATAAAAGAAAACCTTAACCTTTACAAGATCTAAATGTTCGGATGTAACCGAAAAGCGGCCTTTTATTTGAATAACGTTGCCCTTTGACTTGTCCTCCAATGAATCTCCTATACCTCCTGAAGAACGTATAGGAGCAGATAAGCTGTTTGCAGAAGCACGGTTTGGGAGCATCAATGGGCCACTTAAGTTTGGAGATTTCCTCACATCTCGTCTTTTTTTATCTGTTGCGAGTTGAATGTCATTGTCAAACCTGATAAAATATAAGAGTGATCTCCTTTAATATTTCCCCTAAGAAGAAAAGCCTCAAAATTTAAAGCAAAATGATATATGGATCCAAACAAGAAGGAACTTAAATGGGTGTATAAAAACATTAACTGCATCAGAGTATATAAACGCCCTTTTTTCCAAATACAAATTTGTAAAAGAGACCAGGAAATGTCAGAAAATAAGGAAATAATAATGAGCAAAAGTATCTGCATAACACTGCTAGAGATTATCCATCAATAACATCTGATATAACTCTAAGTTGAAAAGAATAAAACCTTTCAGCACTCCAACTCTTGTCGGATGATGAATTATTGTGCACAGTACCAGGTAGTGGACCACTGTACGTTTGGTGCCTTTTTCCAACTTCATTCTTCCAGTGGTTGGGCTCCGTACTCTGCTTTGATGTTGATGGTAAAGGATCATCTTTAAATCTGTTTTCATAATCAACCCTTTCGTGACTACTAGAATCCATTATATCTGCTTCAACAGATTTCATCTTTGGTATCCAAGCCCCTAGCCATTGGCTCTTCCATGGCACAATTATTTCCCCTGAAAAAGAGAAGTAAAAAACTTACATCAAAAGAGTCTGCCTAACATGCAGATTAAGCTGCAGCAGCATGTTCAAGAAAAAAGAGCATTCCCTTGCACAAGAGTACAGCTAAATAACCTAACTTGACTTCACCATCAAGTAAATTGACACTTATAACACAACTTATTTATTTCACGAAGAGTGAACTTTTTAATCAAAACCTTCAGTTAACAGTAAAGTTGGAAAACAGGTGATAATGTAACTTGATAGATTACTTTTAGCCAATTTGACAGTGTTAGGGTGAGACAGATCAATTAGTGTTAAGGTCATAGGTTCAATGGAAATATTTAAAAACCAGACTGAGATGGAACTGAAAAATATGAAATGTCATAATATCTGAAGCCTGTAACTCCATAATGCAAATAGCAATGTAGTTGGAAAACTCTTAAGTCTTAACAGTATAAAAAGCAAAAATGGTGCCGCCTTGAATTGCTTTGCAAATAGAAGAATTCCTAATTTTTTTTTTACAGTTATAGTCCGTAAGGAGTAAACATATTTTTTTTCTTTCTTTTTTGACGAATGTTGACAAGGCACCTTTTTTTTTTTGGCACAATCACTCCTCAAATCATCAAGACCTCTCACATAGGGAGGGGGTGTCTTGCCAACTCTTTTATTGGAAGGTTAGTAGGAGGAAACACATTTAAATACTATATGTCAAACAAGAAGCTAGTTATTAATTGCAGCAAAACAAATAACATCCAAATGAGCAGGACAACTTACTTATATTGACTTTCATCAGTAAATATTGATTGCCCATGACTAAATGTGGAATCACATGAACTCTGCCAATGTATACAAGCATCTATTAGTGAACTCAGTCACTGGGGAAAATCAAAGGGTCCACACCAAAATAGCAACAACCTTATTATTAAAAAATAATTTTGGTCCCTTATCATCCTCTTTTGTTCTAGGAAGGTCCTCATCATCTTCAATCTGCAAGAAAGATTAAAGAGAAACTCAATTTTCCAATTGCAAATATATTGAAAATTAAAAAAGAAATCAATATAGATAGTAAGAATTATATAGAAGTGATATTGAGAGAGAAAAAAAAAGGAAAGAATATGCTGGTACCATTGCTGCTTGGGCTTTCAGATCTTCAACATCAAAGTTCCATGCACTAACACCCCTTTGGTACTCACTCTGTCATATTACCCAAATCATGCATTTGAAATTAAAACAGTGAGAATTTTTACGCATTTTCAATAGCAGACCAACATCAATTGATTGAAAGTAATTTTTTTTTTCCTTCCCTTCCAGATTAAGTACCAAAAGCATGGTTTTAGGAGGAAGGCACATTGGAACACAACATAATGATATTTTATTTCTTACATGTTTTGTTTTATTGTTCGATTCAAATATACGGGTTGGCTGGTGAGTAAGAGTGTTTAATGGAATCTTTTGAAATTTGGTTTGGGAAGAAACTTTTATATAAGTTGACCACGCCTTAATTAATGCTAATCAAAATAAATATTTTAACGTTAAAGTTTAATTTTTAATTAATAATAGATATTTAATAATATTACTACATTTTAAAAAATTAATTAATAACTATCTTTATTTAATAATTAAATATTATTTTAAAAAAGGACTGATGTGATAACTTTTGAGTGTTTGGGGCAGCTCACCAACCAAACACCCCTACAGTGTTTATATTATGTAGTAAGGATCATTTCTGCAAATAACTTTCCATAATCAAAGACATGATAAGGCAGCCCTTGCACACAGGTAAACTGGCCCATGTTCATGGCCTCTCACTGGAGACATGAGCTGGTAAAATAAGCAGCAAATCCTCACTAGTTTGACAATTTTACGTTGTACAGAGATATTCCTTGAAAGCCAACAGGATCAAAGAAAAAGGGAACTGCTATGGCCTAAGTAGATCAAAGAAAAAGGGAACTGGTAGTGAATTATAATTTATATCTCATAGAAATGTAAATGCCAAAAAGTCCTAATTCAGAACTAACTGGCTGCCAGAACTCAATCTTTCCATGAGCATCAGTGCATGGCCTAATGTCCAAATGCACCAAACTAGAAAGTTAAAAATAGGTTAAGAACTACTGCAGCTTATAATGTGGTAGCAGATTTTATAAACATCCAACTGGTTAGCAGGCATGCAATGCATGTTTCAGCATCTATTTCAAGATTTGTTAAATGAAGGCTACTATGAAATTTCATCAGCATCACATAACAAGGATAAGCTAATGGTGCTAATCAAGCATCATATTACAGCAATATTGTTCAACAGAAATGAAGAACCACAACATGACCACATATTCAGGGGATAGACTAAGAGAAACCTGTGATAATGCTTCCTGTTCTGCAGAAGGCATCTTTTTGAGAGCTAATTGTGCTGCATCTTTTAACTGCACAAGAAGAGAATCTTCAATACAAATTTACAAATGGCTTAGCAACAGCAAAAGATATAAATGGCATGTGCTCTGAAGTGGTTGCAGACCTGAAGAGCCTTTACACGATCCCAGAGTGGTGGCAAGTCAGCTAGAATACTTTTTAAGGACAGCTCCGAAGGCTTTGCTTGTTTGAAAAATGAATGCTTTAATAATTTCTCTGCAGTTGGCCTTTTCGTTTGATCTTTCACCAAACACATAGCAACCACTTCCTTGAATGACTGATAACAACTGGAAATCCTTAGTTAGGAAAAGAAATATACATCATGCATTAAATGACTATATATCCCAAAATTCAAGAAAAAAAAAACTCAAATCATTAGAAAAGTGAGACGTGCACCTCAAAATCCTCTATTTGCATGAAAGAACTTTATAAATTTATTACTTTTGGAAGCAGAAAGAAGAGTAATACCTTTGAGAATTTTTTGTCACGTTCATAGTCAAGTCCAGGAGGAGCATTTTGGAGGGTCATCAAAAGAATCTATATTCAAGTAGAAGACTATATCAGAAAACTTTAGCCCATTATAGCCCGTTGTCTGCTGCACTAAGAACACTTATTAACACAAATAAATACATATCAACCACAAGAAATTTTCATTAATAACGAAGAGAAAAAATTTACCTTGTTCTCACTAAAATTTAAAGAACAGGGAAAGTTACAAATGGTATAAAATTTCAAACTAATTAAAAAAATATATATATATATGTAATTGCCCTTAATGTGACTGGGTCCTTACTAGTAACTCCAAATGTTTTACTGTCATTGTTAACAGGTTTTATAAGCAAGTGAATTATAATTTTGAAAGGAAAACTACTTTGGTGGCGTTTGATTGGATGTAATTCTAAATACAGTGGATTTTCAATTACAATGGAACTGAAAATACTTGGTTTTCAAAATACAGTGCAATCAAATCTTGTGTTTGGTCGGATGTAATTGGGATTACTGTATTATAAAATTTTATGTTTGATTGAAGGGATTTATAAATGTAGTTGAGGTATATAATCACCTTAGGTGAAATTACCCCTAAGATTTTAGATATTTTCATATATTACAAAACAAAATCAAGAATTAAATCTAACACTAATCGGATATTAATTGAACTTTATTATTAAATTAATTACTGGACACATTAGTTTATACTAAAAATTATAAATTTAATTATTACATGATTTATTTTAGTTATTTATTATTATTATTATTAAAAAAATATTATGGAAAATATTGAGAAACTATGTGCCCAAAAAATGAGAGGAACGGGAAGATAAATTTATGAAAAAATTAGGATCATGCTTGCAACCATCACTGTTGCTCCTTGCTCTCCACCCTTGAATGCACGCACCCCACCCGTCCACTATCTCTTCCCTTCTAAACTCCAAAGTTTGCCCTCGATTGGAACTTTATATATATTCTCAGAAAACCCAAGAGATTTGGGAAGATAGTATGTGAGAGAAAACCCAGATCAAACATGATAGTGGATCTCTGGAAGCTTTTTGTTGAAGCGCGGTGGCAAGGATCAGATGTGGATATGAAGCACAACGGCAGGGGATCAGCTGTGGATGTTCGAAGGTCCGCATTGAAGTGCAATTAATGAGGATTGGATGAGGATCACCGGAAGGAACATGTTGAAGCGCGGCGTTCAGGAAAAAGATGAGATTACCCCTGAGGCCAGTGGATGATCACGTGCAAGATTCCCACAAGGAGGATTTGGTTTTACGACCAAATAAAACCAAATCCACTATCCGTACGTTTTGAAAGCATTTGAAGTTACATTGAGAAAATGCAATTCATTGAAACAAAAGATTTTAGTCTTTTAATGTATTTGGAGTTACATGTAACTCCAAATACTAAGAAACAAACACCACCTTTAAGATTAAAGCGTTGTGTTCAAATTGCAGTGCTCTCAAAAGATAGGTCTTACATATCTGTTCAACCAATCCAAACAAATAAACTTTGGTGAAAGTGCACCCACGGTTCTTTAATCTTCCCTGAAAATGTATTTCACCATAAAAATTCGAGATATCATGTAGGGCTAGTTTGGTTGGTCCAACTCTCCAAACAAACAACCTTTAAGTTATTCTATTCATCTTTTTTATAAAACATAATTAATTTTTACAAAAATATTAATATTAATAAATAATTATCATTACATAATAAAATAAATAAAGTTTGAAATATTTATTTTAATTAGTTTTAATAAAGTCAAAGTGTAGTAAACATATATAAAAAATTTCCCAATAAAACAATTCTCAGAAGAAATTCCCTCACACTCTAGCTCCCAACCAAATAAAACCATAGTGATATAAATATACTATAATCACTAAGGATGTAATTAGTTCATAGGAAATCGAGAAGGACCTGACCTATCCTTTTGTAAGTCAAAAGTTTTTTAAGTCATCTAAGCTCTCAGAAGTTTAACATTTTGGTAATTCTGAAGTGTGCCTGAGAATGTGGGTGTATGCATGATTACAAATTCAATTCTTCCAAAACAATCATTCTTTTGCTGCATTACGCATTATTAATAATTCAAAATCTTTTAATGTATAATTTTGAGGAAGTCCTAGATTCTGATCTTATTTTTTCTGGTCTGGTCTTCCTTTCAACTTCAGGAAAGGACAGATGCCATGTTAACAACTATTTTAAGAGTCCTCATTTTCTAAGCACAACCAACATTAATCAGACCGTTGAAAATTTAAACTTCCTAATGACCTAACACTCACAAAGTAGCACCAATGTCACAATCACGAATTTCCAAGTGTTCATGTGGGTGGGCTAAACACATCCTGAGTAGAAGAACAACAAGCTCTGAGGGTAAGTTGGAGATGGAAGCAATAATTGGTGCTAACAAGGCTTTTAGAATAGATAGTAAAGAACAATATAAAACTAAAGATTGAATTAAAAAAAGAATTCACTGCCTTGCAGTCTTAAAGATCAGTAAGTATCAAATATGACACAAAGCAAATTTGTAAGATGGCACATAGTTTTTCCTTTTAGTTTCATCTATAGTACATGCCCCATAGCACACTATTAATAACTGAAAACACTAGAAAACTAAAGACCATACCTTCATTGGAGGATATTTTGAAAAAGGAGCATGACCATGAGCTAACTCCAGAGCCGTTATTCCAAATGACCATATATCAGCTCTGAAAAATATCGATAGATGAGGCACTGTTGTTGTAAGCATTGTGACAAATACCCATTTTCATAAATAATATCAAAGAGTCAATATTTCGTTTCCGCCTCAAATGAAAAAGAAGGTATAAAGCAGTTTCACAAAATTTGTACCTCTAGACATCAAAAGACCATAAGGCAACGACAGTGATAACAAAATAATATATCCACAATTAAATATGCTGCTTCTCTAATTCAATCAAGAAGTGGCTCATGACCAACACAGACACAGACTTCATCAAATTATATTGTGCGCATTATTTTCTAAAGGCTAGTAAAACTCACTTGAAATCATATCCACTTTCAGGCTGCAAGACCTCTGGAGCCATCCTGCACAAAGAAGGGCTATTAAATTTGGTGTTGAGTAACACTCCAAAAAGCTCACATTCATCTAAAAAGCACACTTTACAGAAAATTGATGCAAATTGGAACAGCATCTCACCAACATGGAGTCCCCACAAATGTATTTCTTAAGCGTTGCCTATCACCTTTATCGAACATGCATGCTGAAACACCAAAGTCACCAAGTTTCACCCGACCAGAACTATCAAGAAGAATGTTCCCAGCCTGAAACAACAGAGATCCAATGAGAAAAAAATATGGAAACATAATCAGAGTAAAACAGTACAACAAATTTGAAATTTAACCTTGACATCCCGATGTATGTGCCCATGTTTATGAAGATACTCCAAAGCTATAAGAGTCTCTTTCAGGATAGATCTAATGATAGACTCCTCAAATCCATCTTGATAAGCTATCTTCATCAGATGAAAACATGAGCCCTCTGCCATAAATGGCATCACAACCCAAAGGTAGCTATCAACAACAAATGAACAGCATGCCCGTATTATGTTAGGGTGTTCTATCAAGCTCATGGTTTGAGCTTCCCTTCGGATGTCATCCTGCAGAGCATACCATTCATCAGCATAAAGGATAGCAACCAAACATCATTCAAGCCACATAGATAAACACATCAATTGTTTCATATTATGTGCAATATAAATAAATACTAATATCATTCATATTTATGGGCAAGTCTAAAGAAATGCAGTTCTCTTTTTCTTTTTTTTTTTCCTTTTTTTTATTTTTTGACCAGCAATTTTCTTTAGTCTTTTTTGTTTTCTGAGTGTATGTGTGCACGCGCACAGGGCACATCCACCTCTAGGCAAAATTAGCCTTGTATGAAAGTTTGTATAACAATGTCCTATCTGTATGGAGAAGAGTCAGAAGACTTTTCCAAATGATAAGAGAGCTCTAGCCCCAACTGAAGGAAAAAAAAAGATGGAAAATATATGAAAACAATGTTTAAGCATGTGTTTGGTAACTTCAGTAATAAAACTGGGATTAGAAATAATGAACCACCCTAGTTTCACACACACTTCATTTTTTGTATGAACAGAATATCATGACCCAAAATCTCTCCCATACATACTGAAGTCTTCGTCCAACTGAAGGCATTATGGCCTATGGGTCATCTGGATTCATAAGTCACCCCACTTAGGAAGCACATAGGACATGGTGTAAGAATTGTTGGCCAACATGAACGCGACATAACGTTGACAATAAACAGTAATACAACAAGTAGCCTTTAGCTGCAACCCCACCTCAACCTACCTGGCTACTCATTAAGATGTCTTTTAAGAAAATATACCTTTCCAACATCCCACAGAACCAATTTTCCGCAAGAACTAAGAAGTTCTCAATCAAGATATAAAATAGGCAAATGGTTGTGTATTTTTGTAGTCAGGTTCTTTCTTTGTCATATTGGAAGGTATAATTTCACTTTGGATTCACATACAATTGAGAAAATATTTTAGGTAATAGACAAGAGGTTGCGAGTTCTCATGAACAATCCAACGCCAAATACAATTAGTTGCTGGGAAGCAAAAGCATCACATTTCAAGAGGGGAATATAGTGGACAACTAGAAGAATTCTCTCCACCTTAATGAAAAAATGAGACAACAAAAACTCGAGACATCTGTCATAAAAAGTGAGTGGATAACTGTGCAATAGTTACCAAACTAGCAAACTCCTAGACGACTTTGTAATAATAAATACATACATATTCAGTGAAGGGTTAAGTAAGCATAATTTAGTGAAAAACCAAAGCGCAATTATAAGCAAGTTAAGGAGACTAATACAAACAACCAAGATGAGCTTGTAGGGCATTGGCAAATAAAGATGCTGATGCAACAGGCCTGAGTGTGAAAAGTCAGATGCAAATAGTATTCCAAGAATGAATCTAAGTGCATAGAATCATGAATACCACTCTATTCCTAGAACTTCCGCATGAGATACAGGAAACTTTGGGGCAACATGTCTTTGCCTTGAGCTCATTATCCAGACAAGATCACTACTGAGTCTGCAGTGAGATAGATCGAAACAAAATTAATTTCTATCAGATGTAGAGGCACTTAAGCTCTTGGTAAAGACTCCTCTTCAAATGTACCATTCTATCTTTATATAAAACTGGAAATTCTGTTCTACTGTCATCTCTTACAGTTTGTATGTTTTTTTTTCCAAATTATCAGGGACTGTAAATAGAAATCATGAGCCATAGTATGGAGACCTAAGAACAACATAAGTTTCAAACTTTCAAGTATTTGAAGATCTTCTAGTTTTCCCAGGCTGAATGAGGATTCTCAAAACAATTCAGACTTGTAACTCCTCTACAAGCCCAAAACCGATGTGGCATAGAACTAAATTCATACACAATTCATAAGCATGAAAAGGATCACAAACTAACATCAATTCACAACAATCACCACCAAGGCAGAGACTTCAGACGTCCAAAACAACAAAGTCAAACAGCGAAGCAGATCCAAATCGCAATCTCATCAAGCACCAACCCCCCGCAAAAAAAAAAATAAATAAATAAATAAATAAATATTCAAACATCACAGCGAGATTAACTATCAAACCAATCAAGATCCAAGAATTCAACCCAAAAAAAAAATTTATAAATAAAAAAAAGACCAAAAACAAGCCAAGAACAGTAGAGAGAGAGAGAGAAGAGACCAGATTACTATTGCAGCGATCAAGATCGAGGCACTTGACGGCGAGAAGCTCGTTGGTGGGCAAGTAGATGGCCCGGTAGACGGTAGCACTGGCGCCATGGCCGACCTCTTCGAGCAAGCGATAGTCATCAGGCGACGCCGAGTAGCTCCTCTTCTTCGCTCCTCTCCCCATTCCCATCTCTTTGCCAAACCCTCGTTGACCGCAGTCGCAAGCCGAAGAAGAAGCTTCAAGAGCTGCAGTGAAAACCAAGAAAGAGAAAGAGAAAGAGAGAGATTTGAAGGCGAGTTTGAAGGCGAAAGAAGCGAGAGAGGGAGGAGGAGATGCCGAGGGGATGATGACGTGGCAAGCACGAGGGAGACGTTTGGAGACCAGCGCGCGTGGGTCCGTACAACACGGGACCGCGAAATGTGGGACCCTCTGGTGTGTCAGATTATGGATTTCTATTTTTCGTTTTTTTTTATGGATTTAGACATGAGAATCAGGTTTTTTTAGATTTTTTAATTAGTTCCTTTATTTTTGAAAATATATGAACTAATTAGATCATTTTCAAAAAAAATTAAATTGATTTATTTTTAAAAGTAAATGAACTAGTTGACAAAGATTTCGAATAGAAAGTGACCAGTAGAGTACGATTTAAATATTATACATTTTTTTTTTTATTTATTTAAAAATAAAAATAAAAATAAAGGTAAGAACAAGATTAGATAAATATTTGTAATATTTTTCTTTTCAAGTGATGGCTAATGTCCAAAATAAAAAGTAGTTTTATTCATCGGTGTGTTTAGCTTAGTCTTGTGTAGCACAGACGTGAAAATAATGAAATCGTATTTCTATGAATTTATTAATTTTTTTTATAAAGCCATCCAATGTTGAAAAATATGATGATTTAACAACCTTTAAAAATTTATTATATGGAGCGAACTAACATCGAGCAATTAAAATCTATTTGTGACAAATATGTTATATCAGTAAAATAGTATTTGAACAATGCTTTACAATATCAAGTAGTTCACGACCAAGTGAAGTGTGCTATAGTTGAAGTGAGAATTCACTGGGCTATCTTATGCAACTCATTGCTTTACTTAAATTTATTAGATAAATTAATATAAACGAAAATTTATATTTTTTATTACTTAAATAATTAATAAAATGCAATGTGATCATCATGTCATTTTATTCAAAATTTATATACATGTATGTGGTTGCATCTTTTGAATAATTCTACGAACGTTCGCTGATCGCCGTTGAATTTAAATTGAATAGATTTGATTTTAGATGCACGTACAGTAATTTTGTCTCTCTTTCAGGTGTCATTGTGTTACCAACTGCGAACGTTCTATGAACAAACATCTGCATTTAACATATTATATATATATATAAATATATCCTCACCAAATATAGGCATATATTAAAAAATTAAAATAAATAATGTAATTTTGTGAAAACCCCCCAAATTTATATTGTCTCGCGTGTTTTCACATTGGTTTGTGAATGATATACATGCAAATATGTTTTAATTTTTTTTTCATGTAAATGAATTTTTTAAAAGTGATGATTACAAATTGTGCATGGAGATATTATGAAGTAAGATTGAATATTTTAATTACATTTTATCGAAATCTAAAGTTAAAACAAAAAAGTGGGATCTTGACTTTGCAAACCGTGATATACATGCTATAATTATGGTTGAAGTTGGAAATATATCATTTTTCCAATGAATTGTTAGAATTAAAAAAAAATGTAAATTACTAGATCAATTTCATAACAAGCACAAAAAGGTTAAAAATATAATTATTTAGATTTTATTAAATAAATGCCCTTTTTTCAATTATACAGTTTAATAAAATCTAAATTTATTCATATGTTTGAGCATTTTATTATTGCTCCATAACTGTGAATTATCACATTAACACATACAATGCAATTCAATAAATAGCAGTAATTTACAGTTTTTTAAATAAAAAAAATATAAGTAAAGTAAACATATACATTTTCATGAAAGTACAAAATTAATCAACAAAATTTAAAAGTTCACCAATAAATTTCATCATTGTTCCCATACTCAAGTACTATTCATAGGACTTCAAAATAGCTCCGGTGGATCCCACGTGGGAGATATTGTATTTCTCTCTCTGAATTTACGTAGCATAGGGATACATTAGCTCTGTTTGGCTTCTAAAAATTTTTTTAGCATGCATATAACAGAACTTTCATCGTCCTATATGACACTTGGCTAGATTAATAAATTATTGGGTAATCAAATAAATCATCGTAATTAGTGCACTACTTTATATATGCTTGTCTCTTAATAACCCCTTAACGAGTTATCGTTTGTCACCTTTGTAATATATATATATATATATATATCCCAAATTAATCAAACTTATTCAAAAAAAAAAAAGCTAATTAAATTAGCATTCATACGAATTAATATCAACCAAAATTTAATTATTCAAAAAAAAAAGCTAATTAAATTAACATTCCTACGAATTAATATAAACCAAAATTTAATTATTAAAGAGTACAAGTTATTAATTGGATTGATACGAGCTTGAATTAAATATAAGAAATGATATTTTCGTAGGTTCACTTCCTTCTCAAAGTCAGCCCGTGACCGTGGTGGGGTAGTGATTCCGGATCCGGGTCCATGTCCGGATCCGGATCCGGAAAGGGGACGGATCCGCATCCGGGCCCAGAGACCATGGTGGCCGTACGATCTGTGGGCCAGGCCCACAAACAAAGTAATCATAGACCAGAGTTTGGTCACTTGTATGATTTAAATTTAAAAAATTTGTACTTTGTTCATAAATTTGAAGAAGATTTATAAAATTGGATTTTATACATATATAATTCTTTTTTTCATCATTATTAATGGAAAAAATATGAATGTTTAACAGCATTAAAAGTAATAAATAAATAAGTTTTTTTATGAATTTTATTAAAATTAAAAATACTGTTTTAATTAATAATGTCTTTTTTTCTGCAATGGTGCAAGGATGGATATATGGAAAATTTGGAGAAGAAAATATGAAGTGGAGGTATTTTAAATTTTTTTCTATTTTTAAATTTAAATAAATATATTTGATAATCAATCTTTAAATTATTAATTTAATAAACACATATTATTTATTTAAAAACAAATTTTTAAATATCTATTTTTATCAATATTAGCTAAATAAAAGTTTAGCCAACTACTGATAAAAAAATTTCTCCACGTTATTTTCAACAAAAACAACTTTCATGATAAAATAGAAAAATTTATTTACAACAAATAAAAACAAGTCGGAATGTTTTATTGAAAATGAGATTAGTAATTATAGCATAGCACATTAGAGTTTAGTTGAGAATGCAATATATACAGATATATAATAAAAGCCTTTCAACTTGCATTATTTAAAAAAAAAAAAAAAACTTTCAAAAGATATTATTCCGATATTTGATGTAGAAACAAATAACGTGTGTTCATTATAAAATATTGAGTGAATATGAAAATTGATGTAGATATTGTCTTATAATAAAATTGAAAAAAAGATGTTTTACATAAGTCATAATTTTTTTTTTATTTTTTATCAAAACTAATTTGATCTATATTATATATTTTGATATAGAGCGACAGGGAACCGACAAATAAAAAACAAAACACACGACAAATATATATATATATATTGATAATTAATTGTGTGATTAAATATTCTTTATGAGCTCCAAGTTGGGATGTACAAAATTGTTGGGAAAGTAAGCCAATAAGCTTCTTTACAAGATCATGAAGATTTTTATTTTAATATTTTTTTATATTTTTTTAATTAATTTTCAATATGTTTTATGAGTTAATTGAATTGGTGTTAATCATTCCATTTAGAGCCTTTTATTTTAATTTTAGTTATTATTCTTAAATATCCAATAGCATACTACGGAATAGTTGGATAATAAGGGATTTATTTCTCATATAAGAGATCTTTAATTTGTCAATATCTCAAAACATGGTTGAGTATTTAGTGAATACTCTCTTTGTTCTTTTTTACTTGTTACATTTAACTAATTCATACAGATTAAGAAAAATTCGTTAAAATTAGTTGATTACCTATATTTTATATCACTTTTCCAAAACTACCCCTATTTAATACCTATTAGTGGAGTATATAATTTAATGCTTTATTGATTGTGATTTATTGAAAATGGTACAAGTACATTAAATTAAAAGATAAATTTGAAAAAAAAAATATTTAATGTTGCACAAAGTTTATAATGTGACAAATAAAAAGAAACAGAGAAAAGTTCCAAAACATGACAATTAAAAAGGAACGTAGGAAGTATGTCAATGACTATGGCTTGTACATATTATAAAAAATTAATAATAAAATAAATATTCAACAATGACAACATCAACACATTGAATTATTTACAAAAACTGTTATCATGATGTTTTCACTATTTTTCATATTATATGGGTGAAAAAAATATAAAATAAAATAGAGTTTCGCAAAGTTAAATTTGAGTCAAAGACTTAATGCAAAAGTATGATTATCAACGACAAGCATATTAGATGCCAACGTATATTGAAAAGAATGGAAAAGATATTAAAAGAATTTTGGGTAAGTTTCCATGGATGATGTGATAGAAATTATTCTAATTAATCTCAAAGTGGGAATAATTATAAGTGATTATAACATCTTAGTTTGATTATTATCAATTAAGTCAATGCTATTAACAACTTGTATTAATTTAAATTTATTATTTTTAGAAGTTGTTTTGTCAACATAATCAATTTTTCTTTAACATTTATTAATCATATTTATTGGATATATTAGATCATTATTTTATACAATCTTGTTATAATACAAAAGAATGTTTTTCTCTTGTTGGTTTATATATAAGAATTTTGTGTAACATAATGTTACCTTTTATGTTTTAAAAAAATAATAAAATCTGGATAATATAATAATAATAATAATAATAATAATAATAATAATAATAATATTATTATTATTATTATTATTATTATTATCAAATGTGTGATGTATTCAAATCCAAATGCTACAAGGAAAACTCATAAAGCCCTATTTGGATAAATTTTTTTTTAATTTTTGTGTTTCTTTTGACAAATGGTTTTGAATTCATAACTTATTAGAAGCAATAGTAGTAATAAGTCATTAGTTATGGGTGTGGGCTCACAACTCAAATTTTTTTATCCTTAACTGAGACACACAAATTAGATAATTAATATTTGATCCATGTGTAAAACCTCATGTATGGAAGTCTTATCGCTTTCATCACTGGAAAAAAACATATAAAAAGGTATTTTTTTTATAAAGTGAAAGAGATGATCCACCATTGAAGGACCACAAGCGATCAGAAGCAAGCCACAGATAAGTTATGTCCTAAGTATCATCCTTGATTTTGACTTAATATTTAATGTAAATGTATATATATATATATATATGGTAATGGGAATTTAAAGATGTGACTATCATTGATTGTTCATGACTTATGCTTTATATATAAATAAATAAATAAATAAATAAATAAATAAATAAATATATAGAATGAGTGAAGGATGGATGGAAAACAATTTCATTAGAATTGATATAAAATTGATTCAATAATTTAATCTGGTCATTGGCTCAACCAATATATAAAAAATAATGCATATATCCTATATAATAGAGACAGTATTTATTCACAAAATTTCCAAAAAATAATCCGATTTATTTATTTATTTATTTAATTTCAATAGCGTATTATATGAATAATAAGTATTTGTTAAAAAATAATGAATAAGTTTAATATTCATTTTAATTATATAGTTAGTAAATTTCTGCGTAAAGTAAATCCTCAAGGAAGAATTTGTTAGGTTTTTTTAACAAATAAAAAATTATAGATGCCAAACAAAACAAAAGAGGTTTTTTTTATAAAATATTGTAAAAAATTATGCATTTTGTGGATTATTTACCAAAATATGCATTTTATGGGAAAAGAAAAATTTTCTGTTTGTTTTTTTTTAATTTAAATATGGAAAATAGTAAAATATCTCCCATTTTCATTTTTTTTAAATGAAAACGGGAGATGTTTGCTCGTTTTCTATTTTTTAAAAATTTATATCCGTTAGTAGGGCACTAACAGCCATATAAAAACGGTAACATTTGTTACTTTTTTGTTATCATTTCATTTTTTTATTTTTTTAATTTTTTTCTTATATAATCCCCGCTTCCCACATCATACCACCTCCCTTTATTCTCATTTTCTTCCCTTATAATCCTATTTTCAACTTCTAATTGTTTCGTATTTTTATATTTACACATGTATGAGATTTCTATTGACAATTTTTAATTGCGTTTTTAAGAGACCACATTTCATCCATTTTGCCAGAAAAGGTAATTTTTTTATACTTAGATAATCTACTATTTATTAGGTTAATTTTTTTATTAATAATTGTATTAAGTCATTAGTTTATATTAATAATTGTATTATGTAATAATTATTAATCGTATTAATAATTGTCTTATTAGCACCCAAGCATATTTGATTAAATAACCCACTATATTATTAGGTTAATTTTTTTTATTAATAATTGTATATTATTTTTATTAAAATATGTTTATGTATGTAGGGTTTAGATCTTAGTGTTTAGGGTTAAGAGTTTGTTGTTTGAGTATATAATGTTTAGTTTTTCGGGTTAACTATGTAAGGATTTGGAATTAGGGTTTAGAGTGCTTTTGATTCGTAGAATGGGAATGGGGAGTAATGGGATTTGAAATAGTAAAGATAATGGGAATGAAAATAAGGTGATAGGAATGGTGATTAAATTATGTTTGGTTGGAGATATAAATTATTGGGAATAGAAAAAGTGAGGACGAGGATATGGTAGAATGACTTATATACCCTTTTGGAGTAGAAAATAATATTTATGTATGCAATAGTAAGCTATGTGTAATTCTTATTTATAAAATATCATTATTAAATTTAATTATAATAATTAAATATTTGAAATAAATATCTTCATTGAATACTTTATTTATTTATTTAATTTTTATTATGTAAAAAATCTTTTTATTTATAAAATATTTTAGTAGGATTGTTATTTTAATTACCATAATTAAATGTTAAATTGAAATTTTCACTCTATTAAATTATTTTATTTAATAATTATAATTAACTATATAAATCATATAATATTGTTGGTATCTTTAATACTTTTTATTATAAAACTTTCATAATATTATTGTTCATTGAAGTTATTATATTAAAATTTTCAAATTAAACATTTAATGATTCTAACTCAATAATTAATTAATTTAATTATGGTCATTAACTTTCAGTTTTTATTAAAAACAACCAGAAATAACCCATTACACTTTGGTCATGACATTTTCTCACACAAATAATTCAACTTCAACTATTTCTCACATTAATTAACATTTTAAACATCCTACCTATTCTTAAAGATTCCAATCATAAACACACACCTTAAAATATATACTACTTTCAAATTGCAAAGCACCATCCCTTCTTAGTGCAACCGTACTATAATTGGCATAATTTGACACATAGTCAAGGTGACGTGGTAACCTGTGTGACGTGGCATAATTGATGACATGGCAAGGCATGGTGACATGGCAAAGAGTCTTGATTTAGAGACAAATACCTTGAAGATCTTGATGGAGTTATTTTTGACAATTTATTACAACTTGAAGACAAGATCATATCAAGACCATATTTAAGGTGATTTGATTGAAAACTAAATATGGATGAAGCTTAATTGAAGAAATACCTATCAATGGTATGATTGAAGACTATTGATGGTATGATTTGAAGAAACCTTAATGAGGATGATTGAGGGCTATTAAGGGCGAGATTTGAAGACATGCCTATTGTTGGCATGATTGAGTTGATTGATTAAAGATCTATTCTTGGGAAGATTTGAAGGCCAAACTTGGGTGAATTGAAGATCAAGTTTGGCAATTTTCATGAAGACGCACAAGGACGTGTGCCCCTTGCGAGGGGACTGCGTAATGAGGAACTGAGGAGGTAGGCTAGTTGCTGGCAGTCTGGATCAGGAGATTTGGCTGCACCGACTCAGACTAAGCATAACCGGGAGGTTGATTTGTCTTGAGGTCGTCCACAACGTAACCAGAACTTAATCAAGTCAGTAGTCAGGGCCATGTTGGAATTCATGTTACAACAGGAGTTGCAACTAGGGATGGCAACGGGTCAGGTCGGGTGCGGGTATTACCATACCCGCATGCATCCAATACCCCACTAATATACCCGAACCCGAACCCGAACCCGAACTCGAACCCGAACCCGACGGGTTTTAGAAAACCCAAACCCACACCCGCTCTGACGGGTAATCGAGTACCCGTGAGTATACCCGCCTCCCCTAATATTAAAAAAATTAATAAAAAAATATTATTTTTTTATAAAAAAAGTAACTTAAAAAGTAATTATAATTTTTTTATAAAAATAAAAATAAAAATAAAATTATTATAAAAATTACAAGACCAGACAAAGAGGAAAAATAAAAAACCCTAAATTGTGAAGTTGTAGAACATATTAGTATATATATATATATATGTATATATACATATATATTATATAAATATTTTAATAATTTTTAATTTTCGGGATCGGGATGCAGGGTGCAGGGTCGGGTATTAGAATTCTCATACCCGCACCCGCACTCGCTTTCATCTAAGTCGGGGTTTACTGAACCCAACCCGAAACCCGGTCAAATCGGGTTTTAACCGTCAAACTCGGGTCGGGTCGGGTCGGGTATGGGTATTATTGCCATCCCTAGTTGCAACATCTAATTTTGGAAAGGTTTTTTTAAATTAGTAGCTGCGGAGATTCTAAAAAAAGTATGTGCTATATTTGGGACGTTGAGGCGTCTATATAAGCTACCTTTCTCTGAGATTGAGTGTAGCTCTTGTGGAGGAGAGAGTGTGAGCACTAGACAATCTAGAGAAGGGTAGTGATCTTTATTGTTGGGAGAGTGAGTGACAAGTGTTTGTACTCATCTATTTTTCACCTCTTTTAATGGATTGTTTATCTATGGGCTTGGCCCCCTAGACGTAGGTGAGTGGACGCCGAACTGGGTTATCAATCTTGTGTGTCTCCTTTTTGTTTGGTTTGTGTGAGCTTTCTATGAGTGTTTGCGTATCCTCTAACACACAAACCACATCGGCGGAACTAACACCTTCAAATCTTAAAAAAATTCCTTGCATAAATTGGTTCATCATTCAACAAAAAAAAAAGATAGAAAATACATTGTTCAACACACAATAGTTCAAAACACATAAACAAACACAATTCAAAATATAAATCCCCAGCTTGACATGTTTCCATTGCTTAAAATGACCTCCATTTCTTTCATCATCATTGCTTGAAAGACCTAAAAAATCACAAGGTCCAAGTAAACAAAATCAACAACTTGACAAAGAAGAAAGCAAATGAAAATAAGCACAATATATGCAATATGAAATTCTTACCATGATGGTTTACACTTTAGGCGGGTGGTGTGACATCTAGCTAAAAATACCCTACAAAAGCGCAATTTTTTATCATTTGGAAGGTCCCAAAAAACCTTCAGTTGATTCTCATTCTCTACAAAGACCTGCAACATGATAGTTACTTCATCATCAGTAAGCCCATTAATCTCAAAAAGTACTTGACTTAATAGTTTCTTTTTCTCTTCAATTTCTACACGAGTTGCTTCCTTATGAGCAACAATTTCAACATTGCAAGCAGCTGTTTAGCATTGCGAGCTATAGAATCAGCATTGCAGGTAGCAGCCTTAGCTAATGTTTTAAACTATGTGCCAACCATATCAACAAAACCTCAAAAATTTTCATATATTTGCTCCATTGTTGGGTCCCTTGCAATGCTTTTCCTTTTCGGACGTGCAGATGTTCTTGAGGTTCTTCCATCAGATGCCATAGGCAATGGAGCTTTAGTAGGTTCTTGTGTAGGCATGAAGAAACCATCAATTGGCACTTGAGAAAACCCTACATCATCCTCCAATGTAATGCTAGCATCATGTTCATATTGGGTTGCATCATCGTCGATATCACCCCTAGCATTGCCATATACTCTATCTTTAGTGAAGACCGGGGCGAGGTAGTTAAAGAATGGAAAAGTTTTGCCATGCAAGCCAACTGCTTCCTTGTGAGTCTATGTTGCATGTGAAAAAAAAAATATCCTTATAGACAAAATGTCAAGTGCATTGTATAATAAGCAAATAAAAATATTTATACCTTAACATACTCATCGTAAGCGCTTTTCACACACATAATAATGCTACTCCCATAGTTCTAATCAAAACCACGCATGCGTAGAATATCAGTAATGGCAGAAGTTTGTCTTTGCAAGAGTTTCACCAGAGATTCAATGTTTGGCATTGCTTTAAGCATGGTTTGTGGAATTTTGTCCTTTAAAATTCTTTCCAATTGATATAGGTACCACTTTGGAACCCATTTTCATCCCGTCATATGAAATTTGTAGAAAGCTCAACCAAAGCCTTAACAAGGGCCTTATCTTCTTCGGGTGTCCAATACCTCTTGTTTTGTCCCCTACCCCTTTGGTGTAATTCTGAGTCCATACTAAACACAAAATGCAAAAGAACACTAAAACACATGAAATAAAATAAAGAATAATTGACTTCAACACAGCATGAAAATACCGACAAATTGTTTCGACAGATCGCATGAAGTTGAATTTAATTATCTTATTTTTGATATGGTGTGCGACAATATTCAGAAACATTGAAATCATCTCCTCAACCATGATATTTCTTGTGCCTCGTAGTGTGCATCAATAATTGACATAAATTATGAAAACACTGACGATCCATGCATAGTTTATCAACACATTTGATGTCATTTTCATAAACATCCCGGTTCAAGTATTCCCATTGTCTGTGACTCCTAGTTGACGTTGACTCTATATCATACTGCACCATTATATTTTTATTGTTTCGTTGTTTCTTTGCACATAGAGCAGTCATGACATTAGAACATAAAAATGGCACAAATACATTACGAACCAAAGTCAAAGCTCCATAATCTCATCCATATCTAAAATAACAGTTATATATATTATGGCAAATAAAAATAAACATTTATCATTGAGCCATGAAAAAACAACTATATAGAATTAAATGATATTTTGTGAAATATAGCCTAACATAACATGGTGTTATCTAATAAGTAAAAAGCACAATATAGGCAATATGAAATTATTAACAAATTGATAGCATCATGGATACTCATTTATGGAATTAACTTGTTTGCCAAGTATTAAACATATTCTCAACCATATAAAGTCTAAATTGAACCAAGCATCAAATACATAGTTTTATATAACCAAATACAAATTAAGTTAAAGTTTATCACTCAAGTATATAATTGATGTCAATATATATGTCTCTCCTAGTAATTGAACCAAGCATCAAACACAGTTTCAATTTGGGGAGTTTTGCTTTTTAACAACAAGTTATATAAAAAAAATAATAAGAAATTCAATATTAATGGACTTTTTGCAATTCAATTACAACCTATCAATTTTCAGTTAAGTCCAAATATTCCAACACAGTTACAACCCTTGTTCATCAACACAATTAAGCAAACCTATAAATATAAACCCCCACATTCCACACCAATCTCATCATACCAATCTCATCACCATTCAGAAGAGAGAGCAAGAGAGTGCAAAGAATCCCTACCTTTCCCTTCAATCTTCTATATAAAAAGCTTTCATATATATATATATATATATATATAGAGAGAGAGAGAGAGTGTGTGTGTGCTTTCATATATATATATATATATATAGAGAGAGAGAGAGAGTGTGTGTGTGAGTGAGTGAGTGAGTGAGATAGAAAGAGAGATGGAAGGGCAGTTCTTGCTTGAAGGTTGTTTCATATATATATATAATATGTTAACTTTATATATAACAAGATGGATTTCATTCATTTAAAAAAGAATTAAATTAAATTGAATAGTTGAAGAAGAATAGGAAACCAAAACATGAAAGCTTTGCAGCTTTATATCACGGGCTTGTTATTTCGTTCAAGGTTCGGTGCGGCCCTTGGTTGGTTTTTGTTCACACCTCAAGTGTTTGTTCAAAGTTCAAACCAAACCATGGCAGCCTTCCCTCTTAGAATACTTAAGATTTATAAGCTTGCAAGAATGAAAATGTAAACTTAGCAAGAAAGTAAATATGCAAGAACACAAGTAAATAAACAAGCAAGAAGATGAGGAGAAATCTCTCTTGTATAATAGATGCTTGTAATGAAGCTCTCTTATGTATCTTTACAATTGCCATGAGGGGTTTATATAGCCATTCACCTAACAAATTAAGGGCTAGGATCATTTTGATCCAAGGGCTCACATTAAAGGGGTAGGTGGCACCTACCCCCAAATAATATAAAATATTCCCCACCAACCTCCACTAACCCTCTCCACCTACCACCAAGTCATGATAAATATGGAGAAATATCATTCTTGCCTTTATGTGTTGATAGAGAAAAATTGTGGAGTGTGACATACTCCACCACTCAATCCAGCGACGTCCACCTCGCGTCTTCCTCATAGGCCTTAAGGATGTCCCGGTGGTTCCATAACTTGAGAGCCAGGTCCCAACTTACCTTACTCATAGGCAAGCCCCTCCATTTAACAAAATACTCCTTGTAGATTGGATGTCCACCTCGCCTTCGGATGGTGTGATGAGACAATATCTCCTCCACATCCCGTTCCTCAAAGGTTGTGATTGCCGTAGGCACCCTCCTTGACTCTTCTCGGCTTGACTCCACCTTATCGGCATGGTAAGGCTTTAGGAGACTCACATGGAACACGAGATGCATCTCCAAGTGCGATGGTAGCTTCAATTGGTAGGCCATCTTGCCTACTCTTCTCTCTACCTCAAATGGCCCATTATACCTCCGAACTAGGACTTTGTGCACCTTGGAAAATCTTTGAGTTTGGTGTTAAAGAAGCTTCACCATCACCAAATCACCATCTTCAAATTCAACATGCCTTCTCTTCATGTCCGCCCACTTCTTTATCTTCTTTGAGGCCTTGGCTAAGTAAGCCCTTGCCATGTCCACCTTTTTTTGCCATCCCTTGGCAAACTTGAATGCGGCCGGACTAGGACCCTTGTAGCCACCCTCTAAAGTATGTGGTGTGGCCGGTTGCCTCCCCGTGGCCACCTCAAATTGACTTGCCCCCAAAGACTCGCTTTTTTGCAAGTTATAGGAGAATTGTGCCATGTCAAGATACTTCACCCAATCTTGTTGATTGGAACTCACATAATGACCATGGTAGAGCTCCACCAAAGCATTTACCCTCTAAGTTTGGCCATCGATTTGGGGATGGAAACTCATAGAGAAATTGAGCTCTGGCCCCATGAGCTTGAAGAGTTAGGTCCAAAACCTCCCGGTGAACCTTGTGTCACGGTCGCTTATAATGCTCTTCGGTATACCCCAATACTTAACTATATACTTGAGAAACAATCTTGCGGCATCTTCAGCATTGAACTTGGTGGGTATGGGAATGAAGACCCCATACTTGCTAAATTGGTCCACGACCACCATGATATTGCCACACCCTTCGGACTTCGGCAAGCAAACAATAAAGTCCATGGAAATGCTCTCCTATGGCTTCTTCGGAGTGGGTAGAGGTTGGAGAAGTCCTAGTGTGCGATCATGCTCTACCTTGTCTTATTGGCACACAAGACAAGTCTTCACATATAACTCGATGTCTTCCCGTATTTGGGGCCAATAGTAGGCCCTCTCAATAAGTGCTTGGGTGCCTTGGGCTCCCAGATGCCCAGCCCAAAGTGCATCATGACATTCCTTCATAATCTCCTTTCCGTAGGCCTTGCCACTTAGGAATATAAAGTTGCCCTCCTTTGGTGACAAGCGCCCCATCTTTCACCCAAAACAGCCGAGTCTTGCCTCCACTCATGGCCTCTAGGATATTCTTGGCTTGGGGATCATGTTCCAAGCCTTCTTGAATGCAGCTTGCCAATGGAAAATTTGGGGAATAAACGGAGGTGAACTCGGCCCTCCTACTAAGTGCATCCGCCACACAATTCATCTTGCTGGGTTTGTGCTCCATCACGAAGTCGAACTCGGCTAGGAACATTTGCCACCTTGGTTGCTTCGGTGTCAACTTCTTTTGTGTAAGGAAGTAGCTTGTGGCAACATTATCCGTCTTCAACTTGATCTTGGCACCCTAACAAATAATGCCTGCAAGTTCTAAGGCAATGTACAATGGTTGTCATCTCCTTCTCTTGGACCATGTACTTCCTCTCCATGTCATTGAGCTTCCAGCTTTCAAAAGCAATGGGGTGTCCCTCTTGCATCAATACACTTCCAATAGCATAGTCAAAAGCATTGGTTTGTACCTCAAATGGCTTAGCATGGTCTGGAAGTGCTAGGACGGGTTCCTCCATCACAGCTTGCTTCAACTTCACAAAAGCCTCTTGGCATGCCGCATCCTACTTCCACGCCTTGTTTTTCTTGAGTAGGTTTTTTTTTGCTGGAGGAGAGCTTTGCCATTAGCAAAGCTAAATACAAAAACAAAAACGACAACAAACTAAGGACTCAAAACAAAAAATCACTCTTCCGAGCCACCTCCACCAGCCAAAAAACACCTCCATTCCCCCATAGAAATGGTCAGTATTCGGGTTCCTTAGCGCATGTTTCGTAATAATATCGGTAACAACGTTTAGCTCCCGAGGGATACCCTCCAATGTACTATTTGGACACTGTCCAAAAAGCTGGCAAAGCTCCACAATATGCTCTTTGACTCTCCATGTCACCGCTTGTTCATCCTTCTGAAACTAGTCTACCAAGGTTACATAGTCCGTGTAGATGTTGTGGGGTTGAAATTTCCTCTCTAAGCAGCTCGATAACGCCATGATCAAAGCATTTAGCTCCCCTTGAACACTGGAACCAACATGTCCATTCATAGCACCTGCCAACATGATAGTTTTATCCTAGTTAACCAGAACAAAACCCATGCCACAACATTGATTTTGTTCATTCCACGCAGCATCCGTAAACAAAGAAAGGGAGGAATTGAATGGGAAATGAAAAAACTTCCCTGTTCGCAGCTTCATCTCATTGTCCAGGCTCTCCACCATATCCACTGCTTGAACACCTATCTGCACAAAATTTGGAGTTGTACAATTGAAGATCTAATCACAGCGAGCTTTCCATAGCAACCAGGCGCAAGAGGCCATCACAGCCTTGAACCTATCATTTCCACACTTCGTCTTCCACCACTTGGTAATCCACTCCCCATTGATGAAATTTTCAATTGAATCTAAATTAATTCCAGCGTAATTCCCGATAACTAACAAGCTCATCTTACTTTTGTAGCAATGCCAGAGAATATGCTTATCCGTTTCTTTCTCTAACTCACAGAAGACACAATCCCTCTCTGTTCCAACTCTGATGCTATGGAAATTCAAAAACGTCGGAGTCCTGCCATGCAACGCCCTCTATAGAAACACTTTCACTCTGGGGGTGGTCCTCAATTTCCAAATCCTTTGCCAGCCTTCCCAGCAGTTTCCATTTCCAAATTGATCACCATTGATCCAATTGTACACCGAGCTAGCAAGAGAAGAGTTTGATCCCATGGGAGCCCAAACCCAAATATTGTTGCTCTTTCTATTAATGGTCCAGTTGCACAAACGGGACCAATCCACGTTGTCGCCAAACACCAAGCTACAAACATCAAAGTTAATCGACGAATTTTCAAAACAATCATTAATAGTAATATTCTCCAGCTGAAGGTTCATGTTCACAAAAGTAGGTTTAAATGCAATTGCGTTTCGAAAAGCCAGGGATCTCCCAAAAAGTCAGTTTTTATGGGATTACACTCCTTGATCCAACAACAAGCTTTAAATTTAGAAGCAGCAAGAGTCAAAGCTCGATAAAAGCTAGAAACATTTTTGCCTTTGTTGGACAACCAACAATGGAATGTTTCATATTTCAAATGAGCAATATGAATCTAAAGCTTGTCCTCACAGTTAAGCGCCATGAACACATTCTTGGCCATAAGAACACACTTGGCATTCCTTAAATTCATGATCCCAAGCCTCCCTCAGACTTTGCAAGTGTAGTAGTACTCCACCCCACAGTATGGAAGCCGCTACGATTGCAATTTCCACCCCAGAGGAACTTTCTAGCTAATTTGGAAATTTGGTCAAGAGTGGTATTAGGGATCGCTGCACAAGATAGCTGAAAAGTAGTGATGGACATCAAGACACTATTAACAAGCACCGCTCTACCAGCTAAGGAGAGAGACGTATGGTTCCAAGCATTGATGCAGGAGTGAGCTTTGTTCACCAGAGGTTGAAATTTGTTTACAGGCAAACGCTTAGGCCCAATCAAGCAACCCAGGTATTTAAAAGGGAAAACACCCACTTTCATCTCAAGGATCCTAACAATCGCCTTACAAATCTTCTTATTAATCAAACTGGGAAAGTAAATATTAGACTTGTTAACATTAGGCATTTGCCTAGTAAGGTCCATGTATATTTCCAAACAGGTTTTACAGGCCCTAGCAGCCAATCGGGAGGCTTTGGTGACAATAATCAAGTCGTCAGCAAACATGAGGTGGTTAAAGTTCACATTTAATCTATCATCAAACCCTGGGATCCAGTTGTGAAGCAAGACATGGTTTAACATGGCTGACAAGTTCTAGGAAATAAGAATGAACAAATATGGAGATAAAGGATGCCCTTGTCAAAGCCCCCTACCATTAGAAAACCATTGAGTGACTTGCCCATTAATCAAAATTGCAAACTTGGCACTACAAATGCAAGCCCTAATCCACTCAATCCATAGAGTCGAAAAGTTCATAAGGTGAAGAGTTGCAAGAACAACATCCCACTCCACCGTATCATACGCCTTGGCTATGTCAACCTTTAAAATCATCCTAGAGGGGGCACTTGGTTTCAGCCTATAAGGAATGCACAATCTCTTGAGCCGCGATAATGTGGAAATCGATCTTTCATTGCTTCCCCCTCACTAAGTTCATTCAAGGGCATTCTTCCATTGCTTCCCCTCTCACCAACCTACTCAAAGCCTTTAAAAGTGGAAAGGGCATGACAAGGAACTCATAAGAACCATACCTTGTCTTACATGCGGTCTTTGGCACATCTTCCTCCACAATCCTCACTTGATAGATCCAGACCGTAGGTCAAACTTGGTGAACCAACTCGCATCTCCAAGCCGATCAAACAAGTCTCCTATAAGGGGAATTGGATACTTGTTTTTTACCGTGAGCTTGTTTAGAGCCCGGTAGTCGATTCACATCCTTAAGGACCCGTCATGCTTTTTTTGGAATAATACGGGTATGCCATAAGGTGACTTCGAGGGTCGAACGCAGCCGGCATGAAGCAATTCCTTCAATTGCTTCCTCAACTCCTCAAGTTCGGGTGGTGCCATTCGGTAGAGAACGGTGGCCGGCGGTGTCGAGCCATGTTTTAGCTCAATTTTGTGGTCTACCTTCCTCTTGGGAGAAAGCTTCTTTGGCAACTCCAGTAGCATGATGTCCTTGAACTCCTCAAGGACGGGAATAATCTCCTTGGGCACTTCACAAGGCTTCTCTCTGGTTTCCTCTTTGAGTACGGCGAGGAAAGTAGAGCAAGACTTCTTCTTAAGGCCCTTTTGGAGTTCTAAGGCCGAAATTTGCTTAGTTTGGAGGCTCGCCTCCCTTGCCAAAGGTATCATACTCGGGCTCCCTTCTCTAATGATGCACATGGTGTTGGCAAAAGGAAATTGGCACCGCTTTGATACTATCCATGAAGTTCATCCCAAGGACCATGGAATAATCATCCATTGGCACAATGGAAAAATCAACTTGGCTACTCCATTCTCCAAGGCGCACCTCTACTCCACGGGCTATGCCAAAAATTGGACTTGGCCTTGGAGTTGATGGCTTTGAGCCATCGATGCTCCGACTTGTAGGTCACACCCATCCTCTCGGATTCCTTCACCTCTAGGAAGTTGTTGGAGGCACCGGTGTCGACTAAGGCCGTCACAACTTGGCCTTTCACATTGGCTTCTACAAATAAATGCCCATTTCTTCTTGTCTTTGGTCTCAACCTTGGCTTTGATGTCGTCTAATATTTGCAAAAGAGCTCATCTTCTTCTCCTCATGAGCATTCTCCTTCTCCTCCACGAAAGCGGAGATCTTGCTCTTGTTAGGACAATTCCTAGCAAAATGAGGACCATCACAAAAGTAACACTTGAGAGGAGGACATTCTTTACTCTCCGGACATCCCTCCTTGGGTTTAGAGAATTTTGAAGATTTCTCCTTCTTGCTCTCTCTACAACTCTTGCCCTTGTACCTCTTGGCTTCTCCGGCTTCTTGAACTCAATAAGAGATTTGGCAATGGAAATGGCGGTGGCGAGGTCTTGAGCACCCCTCCTTTGGATCTCCAATATATCCCAATGTTGGAGTCCATCCATAAAGGCAAAGAGAGCTTCCTTGTGGGGGTAGTCGGTGATGTCTAAGAGTACTTCGGAGAACTCCTTCATGTACTCTTGAAGGCTAATTTTGTGAGATAACCGATGAAGCTTCGCTTTTGCCTCATTCTCGACATTCTTGGGGGTAGAATTAATTCTTGAGCTCCCTTTTGAAATCATCAAAAGAATTGATAGTTAAGGTACCTTTCTCAATGTCACCATATCGCCATGGGCCTTAAAATATTGTTCTAGGCCCCAAAAATAATTATCGATCTCCTTGGCATTCCTAGACCTGTTATAAGGCTTGGGCCTAGGAACATCAATCTTGGATGATGACAGGGTGGTGGTCGGAGTGGCCACACTTGCCCCTTGGGCAATTGCCCTCTTACATACTACTAGCTCTTCTTCTAATTGCTTCACCCTTGCACATAATTCGGTGTAGACCCTTTCAAGTTTGTCTTCCACACGAACAACTCTAAGTTTGAGAGAATTATCCAAGCTCTTGACATGGTCGATGCATTTAGAGGCGGTGATGTTGAGCGCACCTTACATCTCCTCCTAGAACTCTTCATTCACCACATGCTTGAGTCCCTCGATGCGATGCTCCACATCATCATTCCACTCTTGCCCCTAGGCCAACACAAGCTCCACCTTTGAGAGCCTTGTGTTCATGTCCACCATGACATCTCTAAAGCTTGCTCTCTTCTTCCTTGGTTGCTTCTCCTTGACGCCTTGAGTCATGTCACTTTGAGATCCTGACATTTTCAAAAGTAAGATGTAAAGAAAACCAAGGCTCTGATACCACTTGTCACGGGCTTGTTATTTCGTTTAAGGTTTGGTATACCCTTGGTTGGTTTTTGTTCACACCTCAAGTGTTTGTTCAAAGTTCAAACCAAACCAAGACAGCCTTCCCTCTTAGAATACTTAAGATTTACAAGCTTGTAAGAATGAAAATGTAAACTTAGCAAAAAGTAAAGCAAGTAAGCAAGAAAGTAAATATGCAAGAACACAAGTAAATAAACAAGAAGATGAGGAAAAATCTCTCTTGTATAATAGATGCTTGTAATGAAGCTTTCTTGTGTGTCTTTACAATTGGCATGAGGGGTTTATATAGCCATTCACCTAACAAATTAAGGGCTAGGATCATTTTGATCCAAGGGCTCACATTAAGGGGGTAGGTGACACCTACCCCCAAATAATATAAAATATTACCCACCAACCCCCACTAACCTTCTCCACCTACCACCAAGTCATGACAAATATGGAGAAATGTCATCCTTGCCCTTATGTGTTGATGGAGAAAATTGTGGAGTCTATTATTGAAGGTTGTAAAGTCTACCTTAATAAGCACTCCACTTCTTTGTAGCCTCAACGAGAGAAGCAAAGTTTTAGTTGATAAAAAAACTTTGTTGATATTGGAGTTCCCCCACCGGAGTTTAACCACAACTAAAGCAAGATGGAGCGAGGGTCTTGTATGGAGTTACATGCTAGTGCCGATGCGGATGCTAGTGCGGCCGCTTGGTGAAAAGATTTCATATACAATGTGTCACACCCACCCCTTCTACCAAGGTAAATGTAGCACCTATCAGTTAAAAATTTCTTTTTAACTGGAAACCTGACACCTCTCAGAAATCAAATCAGATTTACAAATCACAATTTATAATTTTACACCAACTACAGGTTCAAATACATAAATACAACAGGTATAACTACTCAAATTTACAGGTACAATCGCTACAAGATCACAACACCAAGAAAGAAAGAAAGGGGGAGATCCCACTGCAGTCCTGGACTCAACCCTGACTAGCTCTATAGTCGAACAGTGATCTACTAAGGTCCTTCTCCTGCAACTACAGCACATTCAATTGGTCGATAGTTGCTCAATAATTTCAAATAATTTAAAAGTAATATACATAAAGCATATAAAGATCAATTTCTCAAATAATTTTCTCAACTTTCACAAATACCACTATTTTAGAAAAAAAAATACAACTTTAAAGAGCTTCTTGAAAACATAAATTCAACAGATTTCAACATCAAATCGATTTTCTCAGAAAACACAAAATTTGTGAGAGACTCATCACAATTCAAAAATAACATAAATGTCAAATTCAAAATAAAGCAATACCCAACACTCACCCAGCATAACATGGTCTAGAAAACTCTCTAAACCTTCGCCGTGGCCGCGGCTAGGTTCAGAGCCGTCAAGGAACTCATGTTCTTAACGTTGACCCATCGGTTCACCGGTCGGTGACCCCCGGCTACCCGATGAATATCCAGTCAGGGCTCTACACTCCCACCTGAACTGGCCCTCGTAGAAATCAACACTCAGGTCCAGCACACCACCTCTAAAGGCTGGCCCGTGGGGACCCACTACTGCAGTAGTCGGGCCTTAGCCCGCCGTTACCATCCAAACCATCAAATAAACATAGCAGTAATATAATCGGTATAAATCATATCACATGATCCTTATCCAGGACAAGCATTCACATCACGGAAATAAACATTATTATCCACAAAGCCAATGCCAAAAGTATAACAATGCATAATACCAGTAAAGTCCAGATTCATGATACCATTCCTATACCAGAAATGAAAACCAATTCCACAAACATTGCCGATAAAACATTTTAATATGCTCACATGGTTTCACAAATCATTCTAAATCAAAGTATATATAACCATAAAAAAAACACATGAACCAATAATTAAATCATATATATATGTGTATTTTCACTATTTAAAAATACATATAATTATACAAAATAATGTGTATCAATACGATCGCCATGGCACATCAACGACAAATAAATAATAATAAATATAAGTATATTTCAACAGTATACACAATTAAACATAATAAAATGAAATAATTAAACCATCATTTCCAAAATACTAACCATTAAATAACTATATCAAAATAATAATAATCAAATAATTATTTCCAAAATAATAATAATTATCTAATAATTTAAATAATAGCCACTATCAACTCACCTGGTCTTCCTTGGGTTTCTTGCTAGACCTAGAACTCACTCCTAAGCCTAATCAACACCTAGCAGGATAACATAATAAAAATAAATAATTATGACAACTAAAAACATAATTGAACCCAATAGAAAATACATGAAATCAATAACCGACTCTCTAATTGGCCCACTCACTCCAATCGGTTCAAACCTGACCTTGCATAATCAAATTGGTCTCCAATTGCAGTTAAGCCAACTCAATTTGGGCTAGACCATTCTAAACCAACCTGAACCAATCTCAATTCCACTGAACCAAGCTCAAATTCACTGAACCAAACTCAATTTCACTGAACCAGGTTTAATTAAACCAATCAGCCTTCAACCAACTCAATTCTTATACAAAATATATTGAACCAACTTGGTTTAGCCCAAAACCCTTAGCCTAACACCCAAACCAAACCCAAATCAACTTCAACCAATTTAATTCAACCAAACCATTCAAGTCCAACCACACTCAACTTGATTTGATCAAACCCAGACCAGATCAATTCAATTAAACCCAACCACTTCAATTCTCATCCAAACCCAATTCCAATTCAATTAAAATGAACTTGGTTAAACCAAATCAAACTCAACTCAATCAATTCAATTCAACTCAACCAAATCAAACCCAACTCAATCAATTCAATTCAACTCAACCAAATCAATTCTAACTTGGTTTGATCCAACCAAATCAATTTAGCTAAATCCAACCAATTCCAATTCAACCATCATCATTAACACCTTAATGTCTGCATATCTGAATTTGTGTGACAAGTTGATGCATTGCTTTTTTTTTCAGTATTTTTTTTCTCGAACTCGAATACCGCAAAATCTGGATTTGTGTGACCATTTAAACTTAAGCCAATACTTTTTTTCCTCCCTGAACTCGAATGTCTGCATATCTGAATTTGTGTGACAGGTTGATGCATTGCTTTTTTTTTTTGTTTCAGTATTTTTTCTGAACTGAGTACCTGCATATCTAGATTTCTGTGACCATTTAAACTTAAGCCAATACTTTTTTCTCCTGAACTAAATGTCTGCAGATCTGAATTTGTGTGACATTTAAACTCAGGCCTTTTTTTGGTTTCAGTATTTTTTTTTTCTTAACTGAATGTCTGCATATTTGAATTTGTGATCTAATCTTTTGACCATTTAAACTTCTTTTAGAATTGTGAATTGTCACCATTTGTTTTATTTGTCCACTTCAAGTGAATGTTTGTATATTTGATTATTGTTTATAGCTTATGTTCACACAAAAGTCAAACAAATTAAGCTAACAAATTATATCCAATGAATTTATGATCAAAAGAAATCACCAATATTTGAATTTCTTTGACTTACCAGTACGGGGAAAACCAAAATCCAATAAAACATACAAACTTCAATGTAATAAAGGGAAACAGTGCCCCCATTCATCAACACAACTATAACAAAACTTCAATTTGAAAGTAAACCCTAACTGAAGCTTTTGACTGAAGCTCTTTCCTTTCCTTCACACTCTCATGATGCATCTGCCATTTACTTTCCTTCCTGCATGGACGACAGAGCTGTCATCTCCTTCCCTTCCCCTCTATCCCAAACATTCGGTTCTTTGCGACGAAGGATGAAAGATGAAGACGAAGATGAGGTGAAGATGATGTGGCCAGTTGCTGCTGACGGGGATCACAAAACAGATGTGGACATGCCACATCAGGATTCTGAGTCAGCACAACCCTGCTGACATAGCCGTTTCGGCTGCCACGTAGGTTTATGAGGGCTGGAATTGGTCGGGTGACTGACCGGTGAAAAGAAATCATAGTTGGGTGATCGTTTTTATGCGTTTTGAACTTGGGTGACCAAATTGAAAACAAAGTAAAGTTGGGTGACCTCCTGAAAATTTAACCCTTATTTATTGTGAGGAGGATGACATGATGGAAACCCTAATCTCTGAAGACCATCCGATCATATATTGTGGGATTTGACAGTTGTTAAAGCTTTGAGAATTGAGAGTTTTTGAGATAGTAAGTGGGCTGGGCCTCTATATCTTAGTCCGAACCAATTCCAATTTTTGGCCCAAACTTATAATTTTGCTAATTTTATTTTCATGTATATTCATTCTAATTGCCTAGATGTTCTCTTTTTACCATTTTTTTTTATTTGACATCATCTTATAAAAATATAGTCATTCTCATTAGTTTGAATTACTTGTATCAATATATATATATATTACGTCATCCGGTTCGACCAAACAGGGTCATTCGGTCCAACCGATTGACCCATGACCCGGTTGCTTGGCTGGTTCACTTCTCATCCGGTTTTGAAAACATTGCTTTGTACTAATTACTAATTAGTACAGGTTTGACTGTCCTAATTACTGACCGGTGCAGGTTTGACCATCCTACTCTATACTAATTATTGACCAGTACAGGTTTAATCATTCTACTTTGTACTAATTACTAACTGGTACAGGTTTGACCATAATACTTTGTACTAATTACTGACCGGTGCAGGTTTGATCGTCTCACTTTGTACTAATTACTGACTGGTACAGGTTTGACCGTCTTAATTACTGACTAGTGCAGGTTTGACCGTCTTAATTACTGGCGGGTGCAGGTTTGACCATTATACTCTATACTAATTACTGACCGATGTAGGTTAGACCGTCCAACAGATGCAGGTTTGATCGCCCTACTTCTACTAACCGGTGCAGGTTGAACTGACTAAATTTGTAATAATTTCTAATTGGTGTAAGTTTGACCGTCCTATTTTCTAATATTTTCATGATTTGTATTTTTTTTTAAAAAAAATAAAACGTAAAAAAAAAATTTAACGATAGCTAACCGAGAGTTGTCGTAACGAAGTTTATTTTTTTTTAAAAAAAAAGAGTGCATCTCCCCTTTCTCATTGTTTTTATTAAAAAATTAAAAAAAACAATTAAAAGGGGAGACGCTCTCCTGTTTTCATTTTTCATTTTTTTATATAATTGAAAATGGAGAAATTTTTCTCATTTTCACCTAATTTACTCAGTCTGGTAAATAATCCAGAATATTCATAATTTAGTTTTTTTACAATATAAAAAAAATTCCAAAAAAAAGACAGTTTTACTTGAAAGTATTGAAAAAGAAAAGATATAATAATTTATTTTCACTAAAAAAAAAAGAGAGGATGAAATGACGCTCACTTACCAATAATCATTTTAAGTTAGTTTTTGATTAAAAAATTGAGTAACTCAATAGGAAAGTCAAATTTGGAATTTAAAATTACCAAAATTTTATGTTGGAGATTTTATGAAGGTGTCCAAATTAGATACCGCTTTTTTTTTTGTCCTTTTAGGAGAATAATAATGATCCAATAGATTCAATTTTACAAGTCAAAACTCTTATTGGATGTCATCAGATATTGGTTAATAATTAGAAATAAGCCAATAACCATTTCTGATTCCATAGAAATTATCAAAAAATTGTGTTTATGGGATCAACAAGAAAGTATTACACAAAAACTATAAAACCCTCCTATTTACCTTAACTGCTTATGTTATGGCATTGTCTAATGACTCTAGTTGAAATTATATTAGAAATAGTATTCTTATGGAAAATCCATTTAAGCGTTTTAATAGAATAATAATAGAAAAAGATTACTATTGGTTGAGGAGAAAAAAAAGGACCACAATGGCACTAGGAGACTTAAATGAGCTCCAATGTAGATCAAACTTTCTATTAACTAACAGAATCAAGGTGATCTAGGAGGACCACAATGACTTTTATATTTTATAGAATTGACATATATACTTAACCTTAATTCTATCCCCAAAATTCACTGTTTTGAAAACTTCGTTCTAGGAAAGACATTTGGCGATTTATAATTGGGTAAATGTTGAACATAAGTTAATTAATAACACTACCAAGTACCGACACCACCAAATCCTCCTTCTCACCGTCTTCTTTGCCAAACCTTATCCCTAGCTGGTGCCAGCACGATCCTCTTCTCGAGATCTCCTCTCAACCCCTCTGCTTTCTCTCTTCAAACTCTTCCTCCTTTTCTCTCCTCCTCCTTGATCTTCTTTTCAATGGTTTCAGACATAGCAACAGGGACATTCTTTGAGATTCGGACTTCTGATGAGCCGATCAAAGATCGGCGACCTGCTAGCGATGTGCAGCTTCGATGATTCCTCAGTGAAGGAAAGGAGCCATACAGAAACTGATATTTCTGTTCTCCTAATGATCATGGCCGGCACTGGAAGCAGAAAGGTTTAATCGCTTCTTGAAATTGTTGATTGTTTAGGGTTTTGTTTTCTCATTTTCTTGATTTCTTTGTTCATAGACATGGAGGATTGTTGGGTGTGTTCTGTCGCTGCTTCAAGAGCTATTGAGCCATATTGATTGTATTCTTTGATTATTTATCAAATTTCATTGGTTGTGTCCAATCCCTCATTCTTTTAATTAGGGTATCGACATCGAGATGAGGGAGAGGATTGGGTCGGTGACTCCAAAAGTGGTGGCAAAGAAACTCTCCATCTGTACCTTCCACATGTTCTGTTTGCAGCTCTGTCGTTGACACACAAGAAAGTATGACATCTCTTCAGTTTTAGTGCTTATTTTTTCTTGACTGGGAAAGGGAGACGTCCGCTGGGAGTATATGGGAGATGGGAGTGAGACTGAGAAGGAGAATAAGAGCGGTGGTGGTCAACGAGCCATCCATGGGTTCTTGAAGAAGAAGAAGAAGAAGAAGAAGATGATGAGATCATGGGAAGTGAAATGTTCAATGAAATGACAAAGTGGTGTGTAGAGTGGGGATAGTCTGCAGTGGGTATACTCTGCTCTTTGCTTGCTTTCTCTTTCTCTCTTTATTTTATCTGCTGCTTTGCAAAAACTTTCGGGATGATGAATTTTTAGTTTGAAAAATGAAATTCGGATGTCATATAAAATGTTTTTTTTATTGATACCCATATTTATTAATTTTATTAAAAACAAAAAATCAGCTTATAAGTCAGTGAATGATGTTAATTGATTATCCTTTTATATTTTTAAATTTAAATGAGGAGATAAAACGATATTGTTGTTGGTGTGGAGATAAGGTGGTGATGAAGTTGGTGTATGATTGAGTAGATTTTGGATGCATATAAAAAATTTATTTAATTTAAACGAGAAGAGAAAGAGGGATTTAATCATCTGGTAGAAAGTTTTTAATAGTTTTTTGTTTTTTTTTAAATATTAAAGTTTGGTTAAACTGCTCTTCTTGCAAAAAGGTCCATTTAGAGGGATTATGAATTTTTTTTGGGGGAGTTAATATATCCAAACCTATATTGGAGCATGTCAACATTTGGATTTTTTTAAGTGCTAATTTATTTTAATTTCTTTTGACAAATTAGTAATAAACATTTTTTTATTTATTTTAATTTTTCTTCTAAAAGTGAATTTAAAATTTAGTTTTGTTAGTTTAAGAAGAACCTAATACAATATCTTTTCTCTTCATTTTTTAAGTTAACCTAATACAATATCTTTTCTCTTCATTTTTTAAGTTAATTTAAATATTTTTTATTTTTATTTTAAATTTGGTTTTATTTGTTTGGTTTTGTTCCGTAGAGGTATAAAGTTAGAGAGAAAGATATATTTTCTTCATTTTTTACATTATATTTTTCGCTCTCATAATTAGTATTTAAGATTTGATTTTGTTAGGTTTAATTTTGCGTCACTAGCATACCGGCAGTGATTAAGAAACAAATGTTGAAATGGAAAAAAATATGTATTAATGTTTGGCTACATGAGTTAAAATGTGCAAAAACATCCACTATTATGGGAAAAAATTTAAGGATAATTTCCTGAATCAGAAAAACATGCATACGATAAACATGTCAAAATTTACAATACAGATTTGGTAGTGATGTTCACCCAGATTTTGTACACATGTCAATCCAAGACTGAAGAAAGAATAAAAAATTACAACATCAATCATCAGCCAAACAAACCCCACAATGCAAGACACTAGGCCAAACCAAGAGATAAGGGAGCAAGCATCCTCCTTGAAAATTGTTTTAAACATACCTGTTTTTTTTTTCATAAAAATTGTTTTAAACAACATATATGGAGGTTTGTGTCTTAATAATGTTCCGCCAACCCAATAAGAAGATGGCTCACTATCATAACTGATATGAATCAAAGAAAAGTAGATATTGTGGTCAAAACAAGGAGTTTTGATTTGACTTTTAACGCCTAACTTGCACTTATTTCTACAACTTGCCAAAAAGAATTAGGTGTTTCTTCCAATCTTATGTCCATATAATAAAAATAAAAATCATATCTAGACATATTTGTATAGAATTTGTTGAGAGGTGTTGTCATATAACCCACAAAAATCTTTTTGCTACGTAAAACCATTAAATTTTTTTGTTCATGTAATTGTTATTTACTACCCACTTATAGACGTGGTTTTAGATATTAAGTAAAAAAGATTAACTAAGCAAGTAATAATTGAACGGTTATTATTCATTCAATATCTCTCTCTCACTCTGTTGTTTCTCTATTCGTACAGATCAGTGTACCATCAAAAATTATTTTTCCTTTCAAAACATTGAAATGAAATCATTTTCATTATTCAATAAATAATATAACATATTCCAGAAATATATTTCTCAACCTTTCACATCTTGCAAATATACTTCTCATATTGAAAACAATTTACAAAAAAAATGACATGAACAAATTTTTTTTCAAAATTTATACTATTTTTGTAATTTTCTTTTTAGATATGATTAACCCGCAGCGTTAGCGCGGGTACATAAATCTAGTATTCTTTATTTGCATATGGACAATTATTTCTCAAGCACAAGTTTAGGTTTGGTCTCATGCCCTCAATGGATTTTTATTTTATTTATTTATTTTTTAAAGTAAAGAGAGTTGAAATTGAAATTGATCTCTTTGCAGAGCCATGAATCAAATGATACTCAAATGTATTGCAAGTAGCTTAAAACAGAAAAACATGTTTAGGATATTTATTAGCATCCGAAGAGACATTGCACCTATTTTTTCCCCCACGTAAGCCATAAAATATGAGCAATGAGACTAAAATTATAAATATGTTGCAAGGTCCAATTTGATCATCATCATCATTTAACCAATGACCACAAATATATATATATATATATATATATATGATTTGGAAAAAAGTTTTCAATATTTTAAAAAAAAATGGACAATGTTGTTCATTAACTTTAATTTAAAGAAGGTTTTGAACTTATTAAAAAATATTATGACTTTTTTTCATGAAAACATCTGACGTGAGGTCCAAATTAAAATTATAATTATAAGCATACAAATTTTTTTTCTTCTCATATTTAATTCATCTTTTGTGTATACAATTCTAACTCTAATACAATGATTTCCCAATGGAAAAGAAAAAAACAATTGAAGGCCAATAATGGTGTGATTTACAATGGAAAATTAGTATTAGAGTTGATTTAATTTAAATTTAATGAATATTTTTTTAAAATAATAAATAAATTACTAATTTATTAAAAAAAATTACATTTGGTTTTAATGAGTAAAACATGGAAAGATCGGACATTCCAAATAAACCACAAATAGTGAAATAGATAAAATCCAGACATCCATCAATGGTGAATGAAAGGAATGAAGAAATCATAATTAGAGTTGAATATGATATTGAAGACAAAAAATAATAGTTTGAGAAGATCATTCATCTTAGCTGACCAATCATCACTTTAATTAGTAAAAATTTAAATTTTATTTTTAATTAATAATAAATATTTATGAAAAAAATAAAGGATATTTGCCAACATTGGTATAATCCAATTGCATCGGAGTTGAGTTTGGAAGTTCAAACGTTTTTTTTACGGTGAGTATTATAAATAAAGGTTTGCCCATTTTATTTTATTTTATTTTATTTTATTTTATTTTGTTTTTTATTTCTATTTTGATTTTCAGTTTTGATTTTCTATTTTTTAATTCTTTTTAAATTTTACTTTTATTTCTTTACAATTTATATTTATAACTTTATAATTTAATTAAATTATAAAGTTATAATTTAATTTTATATTTTTTAATTAATAACGACATATCAAATTAAAAAAATAATTTACTGAATTACAAATTCATTAAATTAACGAAAAATTACATAAGCGATAAGATAAAAAACATAGAAAATAATCTTAAAAACATATACTATTAGCGATATATTACTACAACACCCAAAAATAAAGTTTGAGTAGATGGAGTTTAATAGTCCCAGGATGTTATCGCCACTTCCATCAATATTAGTCGAAGATGTCACTAAACATATTAGATCCAGGAAGGAGGTGGTTGTTGAAAAATGCCTCTTTTTAAATAATTCATCGGTTAAAAAGTGGAAAAAGATTTAAAGATGATTAAATTTGTGAGATAGTATGAATATATAAATTGTGAAATAAAAAGAATATTCATGAATATTCTATTTTTAGAGTTAAAAAAATAGAGATGATGGTTGGAGAAACTTTCACTGTGTTCGTATTTTTGAAAGATCTTGAGTCACTAAATATAGAGTTTTGGGTTGGAGATGGCCTTACTCTCCCCCCACTTTCAAAGTAGACAAAAATGAGATGGGCATCCAACTCCACCCGTAAACAATGTCATTATTTGAGTGCCAACAAGCCAATATTATTGATATATAATAAATAAATAAATATAATATATATATATACAAATATATATATATTTGGACAAAAGTGCCAAGAACCGAAATAAATGTCTCGCTCTCTGTATCACAAAATAAATAAATAAATAAATAAGTAAATAAATAAGATAAGATAAAAAAAAAGCATGAAAATGGACCCCCACTTCTGCACAGGCTTCAACTCTGTCCAGTGTCCTGTGTCTCATTCCATTGACTGTTCCTCCATTGATATCATTTTAGAATCTCCATCCCATCCAATCCCAAGCATATTTCTCCCTCACCCATCAATCCTTGTGGAAAAAGAGTTAGGAGCAAAAGCAATGCAAGTGTGAATGGATGCACATCAGCAATTCGTGCAAGTTTCTTATTGCCTTCCATTTGTGTTTGTAGTACACATTTCAATTACTTTGTTGGTTGGTTGTACTTCAGAAGTAGTACATGTTAGTGGAAGTTTTTATTTATGAGATTAGTTTCCATTGTGAGTGTTTGGTGCTGTTCTTCTTCTGCTTCCTGGGATGATTTCAGGTGAGTTTTCTTGTTGATGTGCTGAAATTTGTATGATGTTGTTCTTGATGTGTTGTTTCTGATTTAGTGGTCATGTGTCATGTGCCATAGAGATTAATGAGAAATGATTAATTGTTGAATGATGTTGTTCTTGATGTGTTGTTTCTGATTTTGTGGTCATGTGTCATAGAGATTAATGAGAAATGATTAATTGTTGAATGAAAGGGGAAAGCAATAATAAGAAGAGAAGAATACTGAGAAAACACTTTGTAGGAATCCAAATGGAGGAGTTGAAAGAGAGGGAAGAGATTGAGAAAGGTGAGGACTTTGAGCATGGAAACATTGAAGAAGAGGTTGGAGATATCAAGAGAATTCCTCATTGGTCAAAGCAATTGACACTGAGGGGTTTAGTGGCTAGCCTTGCCATTGGGATCATATACAGCATTATTGTGATGAAGCTGAACCTCACCACTGGCCTTGTTCCAACACTTAATGTCTCCGCGGCACTTTTCGCCTTCATCTTCCTTAGGACATGGACCAAGTTGCTGCACAAAGCCGGGGTTTTATCGACGCCTTTTACTCGGCAGGAGAATACTGTTGTGCAGACTTGTGCAGTTGCTTGTTATAGCATTGCTGTTGGAGGTTGGAGAGAGTTTTCTAATTTGGTGGTGTTTGTTGTTTTAATCAATATGTTGTTTGGTCACTGAATTTTGGGTTGATTTCAGGTGGATTTGGGTCTTATCTATTGGCATTGAATAAGAAAACTTATGAACAGGCTGGAGTGGATACAGAGGGGAATGTGCCGGGGAGCTATAAAGAGCCCGGTATCGGTTGGATGACTGGTTTTCTTTTTGCTGTTAGTTTTGTTGGCATTTTTGCATTGGTTCCTCTCCGAAAGGTACTTGTTTTTCATTTGATCCAATTGTTTGATATCAGCTAGTTGGTTTTTTTTCCTTTTGTTTATACCTATATTCGATCCTTAAACCAATTGATAGTAGTACACATCTCTGCCCACCCGAGAACAAGGAGATTGGTGGCTTTTTTCCTTTTTGCTTTTATAGCAGTGCAGCAATACAATGATTGCGGAACGATGTAAAGGAACTCCACTGAACAATAAACCATTCACTAATTCACCAAGTTAAATTTCTTATTTCGTCATTCTTTAGATCATGATGTTGTTTACTCGGACAAAGACATGAATATTATGCTAATGTTGATGTACACGTTTATTTTATCATTTGAGTCTGATGATATATTCCATTATGCCATATGTGTTTCTGATGAAACTTTCATCTCTCTCTAGATCATGATAATTGACTACAAATTAACTTATCCAAGTGGAACGGCGACTGCTGTTCTCATCAATGGATTCCACACTCGTCATGGCGATCAAATGGCGAAGTATTCATTGAACTTGCTCTAATTCCCAAAGTGTCACGCACTCAATAATTTTTTCGGTCTTGACAAATCCATTCTTCTTTTTTTACAGAAAGCAAGTCCGCGGCTTTACAAAATATTTCACATTCAGTTTTCTTTGGAGTTTCTTCCAGTGGTTCTTCTCGGGTGGAGATGAGTGTGGATTTTCACAATTCCCAACCTTTGGGTTAAAAGCTTGGAAACAAACGTAATTCTCTTAATTGTACAGCAATTGACACTGCTTTATGTTCGATATCTTGTTAACCGGAAACAAACCCTGCAGATTCTTCTTCGATTTCAGCTTAACATATGTCGGAGCGGGGATGATTTGCTCTCATCTTGTTAATCTTTCTCTCCTCTTCGGAGCCATCCTTTCATGGGGTGTAATGTGGCCACTGATAAGTGAACTTAAAGGAGATTGGTACCCTGAGAACATACCCCAAAGCAGCATGAAAAGTTTGCAAGGCTACAAGGTCAATGGATGGTTTGATAAAATTTAAATCGAATTTATAACTTACTTATATACTTATGTTGCAGGTTTTCATTTCTATTGCGCTTATTCTTGGTGATGGTCTCTACAATTTCCTCAAGATTCTCGCAATCACTGCCAAAAACATTACTGATAGATTGAAGCACAAAAACATCAAAAAAGGTGGTAAACAAAAAAGAAGCCATAAACAAACTCCCTCCAAACACTCGCATTTCAATTTTTTGAATCAGCTTCTGTGTTGCAGTATCAGACCTTAATACACCGGTCTTAGACGATCTCCAGCGGGATGAACTCTTTGGTCGAGAGAACATTCCTCTATGGCTAGCTTACACTGGTTACATTGTATTCACAGTTATCTCTGTCATTGCCATACCATTCATGTTCCCTGCAGTGAAATGGTATTCATGTTTTCATTTTGCCCATTTCACTCTTTTGTAAACATTAACATAGTTCATATTATCAATTCTTAACAGGTATTATGTGATAATAGCTTATGTTCTTGCCCCTGCACTCGGCTTCTGCAACGCATACGGAGCCGGCCTCACTGACATGAACATGGCCTACAACTACGGAAAGGTATCGCTCTTCATCCTCGCAGCGTGGGCCGGGAAAGACAATGGAGTTGTTGCAGGACTAGTTGGCTGTGGACTGATCAAATCAGTAGTCTCGATCTCTGCCGATCTAATGCATGATTTCAAAACAGGGCATCTCACACTCACATCCCCCAAATCAATGCTCCTAAGCCAAACCATTGGAACAGCAATGGGGTGTGTTGTTGCACCCTTAACCTTCTTCTTATTCTACAAAGCTTTTGATGTAGGGAATCCCAATGGCAGCTTTAAGGCACCTTATGCATTGATATACCGAAACATGGCAGTACTTGGTGTCGAAGGCTTCTCGGCATTGCCACACCATTGCTTACAGCTCTGTTATGGTTTTTTCGGCTTTGCTGCAGCAGCTAATGTGATGAGAGACCTTCTTCCTGTTAGGTATGGAAGGTGGGTGCCTTTGCCAATGGCCATGGCTGTACCATTCTTAGTAGGTGCTAGTTTTGCCATTGATATGAGTTTGGGGAGCTTCATTGTGTTTGCATGGCATAAGATAAACAGCAGAAAAGCTACTTTGATGATACCTGCAGTTGCTTCTGGATTGATTTGTGGGGATGGACTGTGGATTCTTCCTTCTTCTTTGCTTGCTTTGGCAAAGATTAATCCTCCAATTTGCATGAAGTTTTTGGATAGTTAAGAAGTGTAGAAGAGGTTAATCCTTTTGAGATTTTGATTAAGGATTGAAACTGAAGGAAATTGTTGAGCATGAGAGATCAAAGAATGAGGTTGTGTGTAGAGAAAAGCAGAGCAAAAAATATAGAGATGTTTTGTATTTTTTATCAGCAAATAATTTGTTAGTAGTGACCTTTGTTGCTGCCTTTTGATGTAGTTTGAAGATACGAGTTGATAAAAGTTTTAATAAAGAAAGGGTAAGTTAAGCTAACTACCTCCCTTGGTTTATTGATATCAGGCACTTTCAATAAAATAATTGTGTATTTGTCAAAAGAGTATTTATCAAAAAAGTGAGTTTAAATTTCAGTTCAAACAAGATGAGGGTATAACCATGTTAGGTGTATTAACTCTGCATCTGTGTGTTTTAATTTAACTTATCCACTTTGTAATAAATAAATAGGCAAAAAAAGAAGATAGCTTGTCCACTTTATAATAAAAAAAAAAAAAAATTAAAAAAATTAAAAAGAAAGAGGAGAGGGATGTATTAACTTTACATCTCTATATGTTTATATAATTTGTCTACTTTGTAGTAAAAAAATTAATGCAATAAAAAAATAAAAAATAAAAAAAAGACTGGGTTGATTTTTTTTATTGCCAAAAGTGATATGATTTTGAGGAGACATTTTAATAAAGAAGGAAATAAAGGTTGCTCCTCTTTATAATAAAAAACTAAAAACAAAAAAAAGGAGAGGGGTGAAAAATTATTTTAAAAAAAAAGAAAAGTTGATTTTGAGAAAACATCTTAATAAGGAAATAAAGGTGATTTGCTTTTACACTTTTGAGCTGTGATCTTAAGAAACATTTTAACAAAGGAGATAAAGGTTGCTTTCTTAACTCTTAAAAATAGGGTGTTGCCAACTATATCCCCTTGCACATTATTTGTTTATTTATTATTATTTATTTACCTTTTTACCGGAGGTTAGCTTTAGATTTTTTTTTAAAAAAATAGGTCACAAGTGCTCTCATTTAAAAGAAGATAAGAACATGTATAGGTATAGAGCCAATCATATAATCAATAAGGTGTTGTTTGGTGGTAGGTTTGGAGTAGGAATGAGCATTAAAGCCGTAATGGGCCTAATCCCTTGTTTGAGTGTACAGACATTGGGGTGAGAGAGGCATGAGGGAGGAGAAAAGGATCAGTTCACAAGTAGTGACATTGCCCCTAATTTGAGAGGAGTCTCCATTCCTTGTTCACTACTTGATGGCGAAATATCAATTTTGGCCACAAAAAGTCAGTCTGCCCATGTGAAGTTGTTCTCTCTCTCCTTTGTAGCCATTCTCCTTCTTCTCCTTTGTAGCCATCCTCCAAGCCCATTCTAATGCCGCCAAATGTCCTGGATTCTATTCCGACCTTCTCCGCAGACTGGCCACATCATCTGCTCCTTCATCGTCACGAACCAATGTCTTCTTCTCCTCTTCTTGGCATGTTGAACATCTCGCAGTCACACTGGTTTCGATCTCTATCTAGCTGGCGAAACTCTCGAAACCGGAGAAGCTTAAGAACCTTAATTCCCATTTCTCAGTGGATAGCTTGAAACCCCAAGCTCAAGCTCAGCTCAAGCTGCATCATTGATTTGGATCTCCATTGCTAGGGAGCTTGGACGTTGTGAGTTTTCTTAGCTTTGCAGCTCCTAGTTTTCCTTTCTTTCATGGTTTAATTGATAGAACTTTAGGTTTATTTGTCCTTTTGTTTGATTTCCTGATGATTTGGTGGTGCTTGTGATGAGAATTGGCTGGAGGGGGAGATGAGAATATAGTTTTTTTTTTTTCTGTATTTTATGGAGGCGCTTGTTGGTTGGAATGGGATTGAGTGTTTTTTTATGATTTTTTTTCTCTGTTCATGTTTGGATGAATAGTACCTGATTTTGCCCTTCTAGTGATGTAATATTTCAGTTCCTAAATATTTGATTAGAAGCTAGATTGTATTAGTGAAGGGATTGATACAAGCTGAAACTAGTGGTGAGAATAATTTTTTAGCTTAATTATCATCAATGGAAATTAAATTATATTGTTGATGATCTTCTTCGAATTTTGGTTATTTTATATTGCTTCATTTTGACCTTATTAGCATGTTTTCAGTCCTTTGATTTCTTTTTTAAGTTTTTCTCTTATCTTCTTGTTCACTTTTTGTGTGATTATGGATGTTGAACTTTGTTATATATTTTTTGTGGTAATTAAAAATAATGTTTATATTCTTGTTTGAATTATGCTTGTTAGCTATTCTTTGGCTTTTGGCATGTGTAGAACATTAGGGAGTATGGATGCCTTGTTTAAATTCTTGTTGTTTTGTCTTGCAAGTTATTGTTTGATTAAACAAGTATTGTTATGAACATAGGATTTGAACATGATCGTTGTAATTACTTGACTTGGTGAAGGCTATTGCTTTCCTAAGTAGTGTTGAGGTTGTTTGGATTGTTTTTGAGGTTACATTATGCATTCATTTAGGAAAATTAAATATGATGGGTTCTTAACATAGAAACACTAACCTGTTGGTTATAAATTTTTACACTGTGTTCAGATTGATAAAAATTAGTACAATAAGTAGTTTAAAAGTGTCATTCATGTGTTTAGAACTTCAAGATTAGCCACTTCTCTTTAATGCATTGGCCTTGCCCCCAATTTATCTTTTTATCATATTATTGTCGTCACACAATCTTTTTGTCCATTTTTAGTATGGCACTCGCTTTCTATATGTTAATGTTTAATCCCTGTTTGTTATTTTTCAAATTTGCTAATTTTGGGGCTGGTAGTCGGGAAGGCGAAGAGCATCATATATAGTTTTGTTATTTTTTAACTTTGTCATTTATTCTCTAATGATGAGGCAGTATTTCATCTTATAGGTTTTGCCTAAAGATGATCAGTTGAAATTTTTTTTTGAGTTGCTAGACAGCAAAAAACTGTGATTTTGTCGTGTGTTGTTATCAAGATTATCATTTAGCTCATCTAATATGTAATCTCATTATTTTATGTATGTTTGATAGAATGACGTTGAATGTTTTGACTATGTATTTTCCCCACTTTGATGTTTAATGTTGTGTGGAATCTTCAATGTTGTGGAATGATGTTGATTAATGTTGAATGTTGTTGAATGTTTTAGCAGATTGTAGGAGTAAGTTAAATTTTGTGTGTAATGTTGAATGTTGTTGAATGTTTTGACAAGTTATAGGAGATAATCTTAATTTCGTGTAGAATGTTGTATGTTGTGGCATGATGTTGAATGTTATTGAATGATTTAACAAGTTGTAGGAGTTACGAAAATGTTGAATGTTGTTTAATGATGTTCATCTTTGTTGAATGTTTTAACATTTTGCAGGATATAATCTTAAATTTTATTTTTAATCATATTTTTATGATGGTTTCATATTTACAGTTATAAGTAATATTTATTATTTAAAAATTTATTAAATTAATTATGATAAAATTAATAATATTTAATTATTATATCTAATAGGAGTTGACGCTGCTCACAAGAGAGAATTCCTAGACATGTTTGTTAATATATGATTAAATCTGGTAATTAATAATTAATTAATAATCTAATGAGTTATTAAAATTAAATATCCATTTTTAAAAATAAAGTAAATATAATATTTTATATAATAGTTATCACATTTCATAATTAAATAATAATTAATAAAAATATAATTATAATACTAACTAATATTTAAAATAGCAATCGATTAAAAAGTATTAACATTCTATTTGTTATTAAAATTAATAATAAATAATTGTTAAAGTGGAAAATTTAATTTAAATTTTTAATTATGATAAATGAAATAACAATGCTAAAAAAATATAATTAAAAAGTATTAACATTCTATTTTCTACGTCTTAATATTAATTTTAATAATAAAATAATTGACAAAAGTGGAATATTTAATTCAAATATTTAACTATGATAATGGTAGTAAAACAATATTTGAATTATTTTATTAGTTAAAAATAGGTATCATTTTACTTTGATATGTTATGTTAAATACAATGTTATTTATTCCTATAAAGGTTATAAAGGTCATTTTACTATATATATATATATATATATGTATATCCCTCTCATACTTTATTAGCCAAACACATCTTTCATTCCCAATCCTCTTTCACTCCTCATTTCCATTACTTTAATATGTTATATTATATATAATGTTATTTATTCCCAGTACTTCCTCACTCTTTTCCATTCCCAATCCGTAAACCAAACGGCCCCTAAATACCCATGTCCTCACTTTGCGTGGCCATTGAGGTTCAATTTTGGATTCTCCTAAAACGAACATTTTATATAAGTGTAAGGTTTGTAAAATTTCTTTTTTCTTCATCTTTGACTGGTTGGCTGAGCTGTTGGTGAGCAGGCCCCCATTGTTTGTCTCTTTGCCCTTAAAAACCGGATCTTGATGAGTGAATTATTGGCTTGTGGTGTTTTGTTTAGTTTTAAGGGGAGCAGCTTGCTTGCTTGCGATTGGCATCTTCAGGAGGCCGAAATTCCAGCTTTTTTCTTCTCTTAAAAGCTTGGAGTTGGAGGGAGATTCTCTTCACCGGCGGATCCTCGGAGAGATTAAAGGTAGGTAATCCTTGTGGTTGTTTGTTTAATAGGCCTTGCTCCTATAGAAATCCTGGATTCATGCCTAAGCCTTGCAACCTTAGTTCTTATTTACTCTTCCATTTTTGAGCTTGATCCTTGTGTTGTGAAAGCTTTGTTTAATTCTTTGAAAAATGTTGAGTCTGAGAATTTGTCTGAGTTGTCCTTCTTGTGATGGAATGTGTTTTTATCATCATGGGTTATTATGTGTAGCATGCCTTTGTAATTTAAGTTATTAGCTCTATGTGTGTATGCTGTGACATTGAGCTTGATGTGAACCTGCAACCTTGTTATGTTATGATTCTATTTATCTTTCTTGTTTTTTTGTAAGTTTGAGCATATAACCTTTTTAGTTAGCCTATATTTGTGTTCTAAAAGCCTGTAAGCATGAGATTTTTAGAAGTGTGCTAAGAGCTTAATAATTTTAAGATCTGATTTTTCTAAAAATTTTTCTACACTTTAATTGCTTTTATCATGTTATTATTTTTTATATCAGCATGACATCTGGACTTAGTTTATACATACAACTGTGTAAGCATGTTTGGTTTAGTGGATAATGAATTTCTTTAGAATGCATTATCTGTATATTTTTCTTGCTATTAATTTATATGAAACCAAAGAATTTCTTTAGTTTAGTTATGATATTTTTATATGCATCATGTAAACTTGGACCTGTAAACTAACATTCATGCTCTAAATTATTTTAGAGATACGTTTTCATGTTAATAAACTTGAAAGTGTGAGTGTGCAGCCATGTTATAAGTTAATTGTTATTTATTAACATTTTGTTATATAAGCATGGTATTGTCTTTAATCATTCATGTTATTGTTATTTTCATATGTGAATACTTTTATACTCATGGTTGTTCTCATCATGGCTTGAAATATGGTTATTATTTATCCCTTGGTGATTAGAAGTTTGTTGTTTAATTCCTATTATGTAAAGCTTGGGCAATAGTTAAGTTAGGCCCAGCCCGAGAATTATTCCTGAGTGTAGTTTATTTTGTTGGGTTAGATTATTGTAGCGAGTCTTAGCTCGCGGGACTTGGTGAACCCAACTCTGTAGCTCGGAGCCAGGTAGGCTCTCGCACTGAGTATTCCGTATTTCTGGCAATAATTATTATTTAATTATTGCATTGTTTGATAATTTTATTTATTTGCGTGGTATTTATGTTTATTTATTTATTTTCTTATTTGCATTATTTATTCGATGAATTCCTCCATCCGTATTCAGTATTTTCTGCGGTTTTTAGTACATCTCCATTTCGGCTCGCCCTGACTAGGGAGGAGTAAGTCCCTAGCCATGTGCACATGTTTTTACGTAGTAGCGCTACCCCGATCGCGGTCGAAGATCCCAGCTACTACTGTTGATATTACATTACGCTGCATTCGACTTCATAGTCGAAGATCCGACCCTCGTCTTTGTTGATTTTCTGTTATTAGCCATGGAGATGTATTTCGCGTGTTTTTTTGTGTTTTTGGATTATTCCAAAGATTCTGCGTATTTTTTGTATTCTGTATGAAGCTTGAGCTATTATTCTGCAATATCCGCTATACTTGTTGTTTTTTTCCGCAATCCCTCCGGGCCCTTGTGGCTCATGCACTCTGTGTATTCTGTTTTCGCAGGAGAAGATCAAGTTTAGGTCTGGGGGGTGTCAGAGAGTCGTATTGTCTGCTTTATCAGTATCTTGTTATTACCTGCTTAAGAGTGTAAGACTTGTATTCTGACTGTATTTGTAATTTGCAAACTGTTGGATTGTATTTGTATTACGTAGAGTTTGCTAAAAGCCCGTACTTATAATATGTCGGGTTTTCGAGTACCCTATTTGTGCTTTTTATGTTCTATTCATATTTGCTTGTTAGGGTTGACTCGACTGAGGGTTTTTAGTCGAGGCCTTGCACCCGGTGGGGCCGGTCCCCATTGGATGCGGCCGATCCGTCCATGAGCCCGGTACGTGGAGGCTGGGGACGTGACAATAAGCAACCCAATATCAATAGGGTAAGAGGTGACGGGTTAGTTTTAGAATTTTATAAAAAAAAAAAAAATAGACTACTGCTCTACCATCTGCATATTTCTCTTATGTAATAACTATAATTTTCTTTAATTAATAAATTTTTTAAGTTGAGGTTTAATAATTTGAGAATATATAAAAATAATAATTTGTAAATTGTAAAGATCCATAAATAATTATGTTTTTATAAACGACTATCGACAATTATCAACTTTCTTAAGGGCAAATATCATCACAACTGTGAATCTTTAAAAAAAAACCCCTTAAAGAATTGCTCCCATGCACCTCTTATTGAAACTTTATATATTGTTAGTTAAGTTGCTATACCGTATTATTAAAATAGGAAAAATACTCTATAATTTTAAATTCATTAATCCTTCTTAAAACTTTGAGAAAAAAAAAAATAATTTAGGTGTTTTACATAATTTTAATCACACCTTCTCACTAGCAGCCAACATTAATTCCACATTGGCTAGGAAGAGGAATTATCATATGCATGTAACAGTTGGGAGCTAACTCTCACAATTAGACTAGTCCTTTCGAGATATGGATATGACTCATGTGTGCATAATTGGTGTTTCATTGAAAGCTAGTTCGATGTGAATGGGCATGTGAGCCCCCATGTGGGGATGCCTTGGTGAGCTACGCATGGGTTGCGACTGGGTTCCTTAGGGCTGCCCTAGTTGGCTTCGAGGCTCGACCAAGGGCACATGCTAAACTGGGGTCCCTGATGAGGGTGTCAAAGTCACGGCCATCAGCTAAGAGAAAGAGTTTTCATATGTATATAAGGGTTGAGCTAACTCTTACAATCAGACCTGTCTGATGAGAATGTAAATCTGACTCTCCTGTGCGTCATATATGTATATTGAAATAATTTCCAAGGTTTTAAATACATACTGGGGATTAAATAGACAATTTAGAGTATTTACACAAATATATATATATAATTTTTATATTCATTTATTTATATTTTAACAATTAATCAAGTGTCACATAATATATCAAAATTCCAAACCTTTTGTAAATAATACTCGATTTTGTATTGGCTAAAACCCCAAATCACTTGCTAATTACTATCAATTTAAAACAATAAAATATAAAACTTGGAAAAAAAAAAAAAATCAAACCAATCACATAGCTGACCAACTCCTACCAAAACCAAATAACCAACATTTCCTTCCTCCAAAAAACACCCTCTCAAACAAACCATGCAATTCATATGTTAGTCCAACAACCCCAAACCAACCTCCTTCAACCCCTCTTATTAAAAGCCCTCTTGTTCTTCATCCCATCCTCATTCAAAAATAGAAAATAAACATAAAAATAAAAACTCTTGAACCATGAACACATTGGTGGGAAGAAACAACAAAGATCGGCAAGGCGCGGAGGTTGTTTACGGTGCCGAAGCATGCCATCATCACTGCATGGAACTCTTTTCGGAACTCGGCTTTCCAAAAGGAGTTCTTCCTCTCAAAGGCCTTGAAGAGTGCGGTAGAATCCCGGAAACCGGGTTTGTTTGGATGAAACTCAAGTCTCCATGTGAGCATTTCTTCAAAGGAACAAACACTAAAGTGAGTTATGCTTCAGAAGTGACTGCATATGTGGAGAAGAAGAAGATGAAGAAGATGACCGGAGTGAAGAGCAAGCAAATGCTCATTTGGGTTCCAATTAGTGAGATGAGTATTGATGATCCTCTTGGGGAGAAGATATACTTTAAGACTCCTATGGGGATTGGGAAGTCATTCCCTGTGTCTGCTTTTGAAGAGGAGTGAATTCACGGTGGTTTTTAGTGTTTTGCTTGTTGTTGTTGTTCTTGTTGTTCTTGTTGATGATGATGATGAGTTTTTAAGTTTAAGGTTTGAGTTTTTTATCTTTGTTTTATGTGCAATGAAGATGAAGATGTATAACTGAATTAACTACTTAATATATATATATATATATAAGTAATTGATAATGTAATGTTGGATTCAAGAAATAAAAATAGGATATCTTTCCTTTGCTTTATTTGATTTTGTTCGAAGCTTCTAATGTCAGTTGAATTGTCAAAGTATATTAAAATATGCATGACCCTTGTCACAAAAAGAAAAAAAAAGGTACGACAATTTATGCAAATTACTTGTTAGTCTCATGATATTTTCATTCAACCTACTAAATTTGTATTTGTATTTTTATTTTATTATTATTTTTATTTATTATTTTTTTAACCCCACCATCTTCATTGTCTTTTTGGTCTGGTTTTTTTAAAATATTTTTAAATTAAATTTGAATTGAACACTTAAAAAGAAAGTTTAATTTGAATCTAACTCATTTGACATGGAGAAATTTTAAGGGATTTTTCTTATTTTTCCATGGATTTTGTTGGAGGAATCTTGCCAAATTTAATAAAAGGTCAATTATCTACTCATGTTCCTAGATAACAAATTTATAAACATATGTAAATTAACCGTTAAATTAAAATCCAATGATTAAACAATTATGAACACTAATTAACCCAATTTTACATCAAACACCTATAATATTCTAGTTACTGTTTTACTCTCTCTTTTCTTCCATGTGTCCGCTTTTTTTTCCTCATTCTTATTTGTTAGTTTTTAGGATTTTTATAGAAAGTTCTTAGATAATTTATTGCCCTTTACTAGCATTTCTAATAACACTATTTTATCAAATTCTTTTTTTACCAGAAGTAATGATGTTGCATTTGTAATTTTTTTTTTATTTAAAATCTTTGGACTATATATATGAAAGTTGAAAATTCTCAGGGGTTCTTGTTACTTCTTTCCTTCTTTCTTTCTTTTACATGCATGGCCTTGAAAATTTTATTAAAATATATAGGACCTTCTCTAGATTCTACATCACATATACAAATATACTATTAAAATATATTATAAAAAATATGTGAATATATTTTCAAGGAATTCGTGAGAACGTTCACACTTGAGAAAAATAAGAGATAAAAAGATACATGCACAAATGGGTGCACAAACAATAGCATAAATAGTACTAAAAATCATGTACTTGCATTGAAAATGGGCAGTTTGGTTTATGTTGGATTTTTATTAATTTTCAGGGAAGGTCCTAGTAGAAATTGTGCATAGTTATAGTTCACTGTAATAGATCATTTAGTCCTATATCGACTAATTGAGGGAGTATCCATGTGTATATAAGAGCATGGCTAACCACTAGGTCAATTTTTTGGGTGAATGTAATAGATCCTTTAGTTCCACATCAATCACTATGTCAGTTTTTTGGGTGAATGTAATAGATCCTTTAGTCCCACATCAATCACTATGTCAGTTTTTTGGGTGAATGTAATAGATCCTTTAGTCCCACATCAACCCCACTCTTATGTGCATATGGATACTCCCTCAATTAGCCAATGTGGGACTAAAAGATCTATTACATTCACAAGGAGAGATTCTTTAGAATCATTGAATTGAAATCCAACGGCTGCACATGAACTTTCTTAGAATTCAATTCTATGCATGTTTGTAGAAGACACAGCCTTATATACGTCCATAGAGGATGTAAATTCATATATATATATATATATATATAAAGTTTATATTTATATAATTTATATTTTATCTTAATGCCAAATTTCAAGGGATATTCGGAGAAATAATCCCAAAAAATTTCAATGGTTTCTTGGTACTCCAGGGACTAGACATAAAAATTCAAAACATTCAAGGGTTTCTTGATACTTTTTTCTAACCTTAAAAACAATGTCAATCACGTACTTGGACTCAATTGGACCATTCATTAATCGGGTTTGCTCACTCAAACCCAATCAACCCGCCAAAGAAATCCAAGACGAAGACGAAAACCAACGATGGCCAGGCCTCTCCTCTCGATGCTTTCCCACTTCTCCTCTCCTCCTCCTCGCTCCTCCTCTCTCCTCGCCTCCATGGCCTCCGTCGAGATCCCCAATGCCCTCCCCCATTCCTCCCTCGAGCTCATCGGCCCTCGCTGTTCCCTCCTCTCCAGCTTCTCCAGCCTCCAGCGCCCCTACAAACCCTTCCCTATCATCGCCTGGAACTGCCACGTTGAGACCCTCTTTGCCGCCTTCTTCCGCTCCCTTCCCTCCGTCACTCTCCGCCGCGAGTGCCTCCGCACCCCCGATGATGGCGCTGTCGCCCTTGATTGGGTTGCCGCTGACGATCGCCTGCTCCCGTTTGAGTCTCCGGTTCTTGTTCTGCTGGTTTGATTCTTTGCATCTTGTTTTCTTTTTAGGGTTTTTAGCCTAGTAATTTAGATTGGGGAAATGGTGATTGATTCTCAGCCAGGTCTCACTGGCGGTAGTGGTGATACGTATGTGAGGCATTTGCTTGTACGAGCTCGGAGTATGGGATGGCGTGTCGTGGTTTTCAATAGCCGTGGTTGTGGTGATAGTCCTGTCACAACCCCTCAGGTATCTGATTTACCATTTCACCCTATAGTGTACGTCCATAGTTACTGATGTTCCAATAGTTGCTGAAAAATCAAGCACATTGTTTTAGTTAAGCCTGCAATTTGTTCTTGATTTCGTTTTTCATGGTTTTGCTTTTGTTCTTTTGGCTTCTGTAAATACTTGTGTCTTTTTTGCAGTTTTATTCAGCATCATTTACAGATGATCTTTGCCAAGTTGTTGATCATGTTTCGAAGCGGTATCACAAGTCGAATGTATATGCTGTGGGCTGGTCTCTTGGTGGGAATATATTAGTAAGACATTTGGGTCAGGTGAATACTATGTTTCTCACTTTCAATTAATGTTACTGTTTGTCTAGGTAATCTTTTATGAGACTAATGCAGTTTTAAGATTGATATTGATGAAAGAAAACAAGTAGTCCATATGTTTTTCATATGCATTATGTCTACTTTCTTCTTGCTTTTCAGAAAGATCTCTGTGCTAGTTGGGTTATCTTAGTATTTTCTTGATGCTTACAATCTTATTGTTTGCTTTCTTTGTGTTTGTTTTCAAATTCTTGCTTTTAATGATAATGATGTGCGCCTTCAGGTCACTTAACAAAATCCTGCTTTGATTAAAAATGAAACCTGTATAAGTATGCTCGTAAGCCTCTACCTTACCATCTCAGAGTTACAGATGATTGATTCCTCGAAGTAATGCTCAAATTTGTCTAACTATCCGCCGGTGCTTAGCTAGTACCATGCCAAGAAAAAAATTTTGCCAATCAAACTTCAATTAGTTGGTGGAGTTAATAGTCAAGGCAGCTGTAAACACTTTTTATTATGTGGAGATCGTGACTTTGATAACTTTGTATTTAGTTACCTTCCCTTTCCTCAAGGAATAACCCTAGCGAACTTATCCATCTCAAGAGATTGTTAACATCTGAACATTCTCTAATTGAGCATATGTTTTTGCAGGATTATTGTTTCTTTTTTGCTAGAAAATGCGTCGTTAACACACTGTAACTTGTTGTGTTTGTTTTTTCTTTTCAATTATGTTAAAGCCAAATTAAGTCTCCTGCATTTAGAATGTTTACCTTCTTAACCTACTAAGAAATCTTGGTTTGTTCCATTGAAGGAATCTGACAAATGTCGTCTCTCTGGGGCTGTATCCTTGGCCAATCCTTTCAATTTGGTATATGCAGACGAGGACTTTAAGCAGGGCTTTAATGTTGTCTATGATAGAGCTCTTGCTAGAGCTTTGAGCAAAATCTTCAATAAGTAGGACTATTTTTTACTTTGGCATCATATTGCAATTTGATTATTCTCACAAAGTCGTGAATCCTATTAGCTCATAGATCAAATTATTCCTTCTGACTGTCTTTTTCCAGGCATGCGCTTCTATTTGAAGGGATTGAAGGTGAATACGACATGGCTGTGGCAGCTAATGCACGATCTATTAGGGAATTTGATGAAGCATTGACACGTGGTTGGTATAATGTCTCAATCAAGTGTGTCTATTGTAAAATGATTTTCTTTTTGCTAATACTGGAAAGTTTTTCAGTCTCATTTGGTTTTAAGTCTGTGGATGATTATTATTACAAGGCAAGCAGTTCAAAGTCCATTGAGCATGTTCGTACACCTTTGTTATGTATACAGGTAAATCCTCATGCTTGTGAGCAGCTGTTTTCTTTTAATGTTAATGGAGGGGTATTATTATTTCCATTTGCTCATAATTCAACAAGCAGCCACGTTGATTGTGCTTTTGTCCAATAAAATTGTTGTTTGAGGAAAATATATATTAGTTGCTTTTGGGGGTAAAATTTGAGGTTTCATATTGTCACCTCTTGACCAGGTGATGTAGTACCCTTTTTTTCTCCTAACCCTGGATCATTGGGATTATAATTTGGTACTACCAGCACTGCACAGGAGTTTCATATAAGCACCGCTTTCTAGCCTTTTTCACGGCCTCTTATTCTTTTCTTTAGCCCTTTCATATAAGAGACCTACTTCTTAAAAGAATAGCTTTCTTTGCTTCTCTTGGCCAGATTACTGCTGAGGTACTTGCATCAGACGATAAGATATATGCCAAAATACTTTTTTGACACTAATTGCTTAGTAAAACTTCTTAAGACAATTTCCTATTATTTGGAGTATTTTTTTCTCTCTCTGTTTTGGCAATTTTTAGCATGAGTGTATGTCTAATTGTTGTTGATGCCATTTTGATTTGTATAACTTGCTATCTGTTTAACGACCATCTTCAGGCTGCTAATGATCCATTTGCACCATCAAGGGGAATTCCTCGAGAAGAAATAAAGGTATTTCTTGTATTATTACTTTGTTTTCAGCGACATTCATCTGTATTGTGCAATTTTTATGTTGCCATCTCCATTTCTCCTTGTTCATTTTTAATCCTGGCTGATGGCGGGTAAGGCAACCATGGAATAGAAGTTTGATAGGGCAGTCAGCATGGCCATAACCTTAAAAACTTACAATATTAGAGTGAAGACAAACAAGGATAAGGCACCTCAGAAGGGAGATGGCTGGTCATGACTGAGATATATCAACTTTTTCTTCTGTCGAAGGATAACTTATACAGTCTCTTAATTGTTACTGGATTATGATCTTTAATATCTTTTATATGTGCTATTTCCAGTCATAGTTATTTCAGAAGAATTTTATTTTTTGGGGTTCAATGATTTCAGTGTCTTCCCATGTATATCAAATGGCAGAGATACAGTAACTGTTTCTTCTGTTGAAGGCAATCCTATACTCTCTCTCTTAATTGTTACTGGATTATTATCTCTAATATCTTTTTATGCATACTATTTCCAATCATAGTTATTTCAGATTTCTTTTATTTATTTATTTATTTTTGGTTAATGGTTACAAACTTTCTCCATTTATATCAAACATGAATGAGATATGGTAAATGTTTTCTTTTGTTGAAGGACAACCCATACTGTCTCTTAATTGTTACTCCGCAAGGTGGTCATCTTGGGTGGGTGGCTGGGGATGAAGCTCCATTTGGAGCTCCATGGACTGATGAGGTGGTGATGGAATTTCTGGGGCATCTTGAAAAGGAGGGCACTGAAAAAGCCGAAATCTGGCATCCTATGAAGGTGGATGGTATCCAACAGTTGGAACCTTCTATATCTGTGCACACACAATCGTAGCTTTAGTCCATGGTGAGAGCTGAACAGAAAATTGCATCTCTCCATGATCTCCCCATGACAAATGAAGGAGTTTGGTTCTGAAGGTGAATTGTTATATTATAATTTCTTATGAGCTATCCCTTCTACTCACAAATGATAGTTAAATTTTGCTCACTGGTTGTTCCTCCTCCTTAAGTTAACAAAAGTTAGTTATTCTTTAAATAATATTGGCTCCCTGGTGCTACTTTTATCTGATGATTATCATAGAAATGGACTGATCTTTCCTAAACATTCTTGCTACCTTTGATTTTGTGCATCTGATTTTGGTTGAGGTGATGGGGTTATGGTTTGGTTTGAAATTGTTTTTGAGATAACTTTTCATGTGGAATTGACCAAACTTTGACTTAATTAGTACTAATCAAAGAAAATATTTTGATCTTATACCTTTACTAATTAATGAATGATTTATGTTAATATTTTTAAAAATTATATAGTGTATATTTATTTAGATAATTAAATTGAAAAAAGATTGGTTGCGAGATAGCCTGGGATGTCCCCAATTAAGCACTCTAAAACGCATGTTTTTAGTAAAATTCTTGACCTTTAATCTGTTTTTGCAATTGCAGGTATTATCTGTTTATGGGCAATATTCCTGAAGACAATTAATTAGGCATCATGTGCTTTTTATAATAGTTCTTTGAAAGATTGCATTTGCTCATGTTTCTCGTAAAATTCGATGATCTTTTTTTTTTCTTTATTTCTTGCCCCCCTCTCTCTCTCTCTCTCTCTCTCTCTTTTCTTTTTCTTTCTTTCATTGTTTGTTTGAACTGCGGGGATCATCTGTTTACAAGTATTATCCTTGAGGGGCACTAATTTTGCATCCTATTCCTCTCTGCTTTAGTTCCCTTAAAGATCACAGTTTTTCATTTTTTTATTTTAAAATTAATTCTTTTTAGTAAATTGATTTCTTGATTATCTATTTTTTCTCCCTTGAAATTGCAGGCATCATATGTATACTAGAATTATTCTTGAGGAGCGTAAGCTTCAATTCCAAAGATTGATTGCTCTTCCAATGTTGCCCAAGAAGATGAATTTCTCTCTTGTTAATGACACTTGGAAACCACGCCATCAGCAAAAATCAGGTGCATTGCCTGTGTGCTGTATATGTTTTCCTCAAGATTTGTAGTCCTAAGCTATGAAAAATGATTGCCTGCAAGTGTGCTGTGGCACAGACAGGAAAATATTATAAACTCATTTTATATTGTGATAGATTGAATCATTTGTTATTTTTATGCTTTCAATGAGTATGAAAATGTATTAGCTCAACCAGGAGTCATTTTGTTGTTCCAGTTGAGGTTCATCTGGTTAGTCCATTCATGTCAATTGAAGATCTTGCAATATGAAATAGTTTCCTTTATTTTGTGATTCTGCCATATTTATTATCTGGTTTTATTCACATATTTTTAAAGTTAGCCTATTTGCTTTATTTTGTTTAGGATTGTATTTCTCTTGCGCAATCTCTCAAAATAGTTCTAACCAAAAGTTAATATTTATTTTTATATATATTTTTATTGGGTAAAATTTGTCTATTGAATCAATTATAGTTTACCACCTCTCACAATAGGTGAATGGTAGCAGATTAACTTCTATATAAAAGATTGAGATTTGACCTCTTTTTCAAGCATGATTGAGGATTTAGGATATATTTAATGTGATTTGTTGACATTGTAAAAAAAAAAAAAAAATTGTAGTTTTGTTAAGTAGTGTTGGTCACAATGTTTTTCAAGGAATCACCACCGCAATAGGCAAATGGTCATTCCTTCAATTTTTATGTGGAATGTGAAAGGTTGACGGTTTGACTCTCTTTTAAAATATCCTTCTAAAATATATTTATGCGTTGTTGATGTATGTGGACTTTTCATATACATAAATTTTATAAAACTGTTTTCTAGTCCTAATTACAGGCAGTGAGATGAGAAATATCATTTTTAATAAGTTAGAAATTAAAGAAAATATAAAATTTTCTTGATTTATGTGTAAAATTGACAATACTAGATTAAAAAATTATAAAAAACTATAACAATAGTGTTGTGTTGTTATTAAGAACCGATTCACTTATTAAATCGGGTCGGATCCGTTTGTCTTAACGGGTACTAAACCGACAATGCGGTTTGGCGGGCTTTCGGGAGCTCTCCACATCATTCCAGAGAAGCGTCGAAGTGTTCTTTTTGCACCGAGAATACAAAAGAGAAAGCAAGGAACTCCAACCCTCTCTCTGTCTCGCTATCTCTCTCTTCTCAGCACTGCTAGGAATGGCTGCCAGTGTGCTTCTCCGCTCCATCATGCGCTCTATGCCGAACCACTTGAGACCTGTAAGCGCACTGCTTTCCATTCTCTGTTCTTTCATTTGATTCCATGCACGTTTGTTCTTTAGTTCTTTGTTTTCTGTTTGTTTGGTGCTTGCTTTATCTTCAAGAGAAAGAGAGATAATAAAAAGGAGAACTCTTTTGTTTTTTTTGTGTCTTTGAGCTTTCAATGGCTCGGGCTTTCTCTATTTCTACTTTTTACAATTTAAGTACTGGCTGTTGATGCAGTGGGTCCTTCTTTCATGCATGATAGGTTATTAATTGTTGTTCTTCTTTTTGTTTGGTGCTTAACATTCAAGAGAAAGAAAGAATGAGGATCTCTTTTGGTGGTCTTTGAGCTGTCAAAGACTTGAGCTTTATCTATTTCAACTTTTGTTATTGAAGTAGTAGCTGTTGTTTCACTGTCTTTTATTTTAATCTCTAGTTGCACGATTTAGTTCAGGGTTTTTCATTGTCATGATGTCTGATTTTTGGGACTATTTGAACTTCTAGAGAAAAGCAGAAAATTCTCTTATTAGTTAGTTTGCACTTATGTATAATTTTTCACTGCTGGACTTTAGCAACTTGACTTTGTTTGGGATGTTTTCAGTTGTAATTAGTTGAAACTAACTTTTTTGACTGTTGTGTTTGTTAATTGAGACAAAAACAGCATTGTCATGGTCATAATAATATTGACTTTGAAGTTGGTTGATTAGATTTTAATAACTAGATAGACTCTGACATTACTAGCAATTTGGTTGTCCTGTTCTTCCTGTTATAGTTTCTTATGTTCTGTTTTTCAGTTGTGTGGCAATGCACAAACTCTATGGGCTACTTCACCTCTGCATCACAGAAGCTTGATGTCGGGGAGAACATTTAGGTGAGTTTTCAGTCTTGAGAGCAAAATCTCTGTTGGAACATTTTATCTAGATTTTACTGGAGGAATATTTCTTTTTATTCAGCTCAAAAACATCAGGAAACGATGTCATTGGGATTGATTTAGGCACGACAAATTCATGTGTTGCCGTTATGGAAGGAAAGGTCAGTCTCTGGGTTCTTTGTTTAGTTGGATGTTTTTGTGCATTTTTGTTCATAATGGATGTCTATTGTGTATCCCTCTTATCTCATCTTTGCAGACGCCTAAAGTCGTAGAAAACTCTGAAGGATCACGAACCACGCCGTCAGTGGTAGCTTTTAACCCAAAAGGGGAGATCCTTGTTGGAACTCCAGCAAAACGCCAGGCAGTGACCAACCCCTCAAACACCATTTTTGGGACAAAGCGACTAATAGGCCGCCACTTTGATGACCCTGTGGTACAAAAGGAGATGAAAATGGTCCCTTACAAGATAGTTAAGGCTCCTAATGGAGATGCATGGGTTGAAGCAAATGGACAGCAATTCTCACCGAGCCAAATTGGCGCATTCATACTGAAAAAAATGAAAGAAACTGCTGAGTCTTATTTGGCTAGACCGATTTCTAAAGCAGTTATTACTGTTCCTGCTTATTTCAATGATGCTCAACGGCAGGCTACAAAAGATGCAGGGAGAATTTCTGGGCTCAGTGTAGAGAGAATCATCAACGAACCTACCGCAGCAGCTCTATCCTATGGGCTCAATGACAAGGAGGGTCTTATAGCTGTCTTTGATCTTGGAGGAGGTACTTTCGATATTTCGATTTTGGAAATATCGAATGGCGTGTTCGAGGTATGTTTGTTCAATTATTTTTTGACTGTGATCCTTTTTTCCTCTTTATATTTATGATTTAATTTATATGTTTTAAGGTTAAAGCAACGAATGGCGATACATTCTTAGGAGGAGAAGATTTTGATAATGTTCTAGTGGAGTACTTAGTGAATGAGTTCAAGAGAACTGAGGGAATAGATCTTTCAAAAGATAGGTTGGCGCTTCAGAGGCTTCGTGAGGCGGCTGAGAAGGCCAAGGTTGAGCTATCATCGACAACCCAAACGGAGATTAATTTGCCATTTATAACAGCAGATGCATCGGGACCAAAGCATATGACAATGACGCTGACAAGATCAAAGTTTGAGAGTTTGGTGAGTCACTTAATTGAAAGGACTAAGGAGCCATGCAAGAATTGTTTGAAGGATGCCGGTATGTCTAGTAAGGACCTCGACGAGGTTCTTCTTGTTGGAGGAATGACTAGAGTCCCGAAAATCCAACAACTGGTGAAAGAGATCTTTGGGAAGGAGCCGAGCAAGGGCGTGAATCCAGATGAAGCTGTTGCATTGGGAGCTGCTGTTCAGGGTGGCATCCTTCGCGGAGATGTTAAGGACCTTCTTCTTTTGGATGTTACTCCACTATCTCTTGGTATTGAGACTCTTGGTGGTGTGTTTACAAGATTGATCAACAGGAACACTACCATTCCTACTAAGAAAAGTCAGGTGCGTCTTGTCTTAATCTTTCAGCAATTATTGTGCAAAAAGTATCTGCTTAGAAGTATCTCGTTGTTCTCACATTAAATTGGTGCATTTATGATGGCTTCTTTTATTCTGAATTCAACTCATGATTGTTAGAGGGATTCAATGGTCCCTTGAATTTACCTGCTTTAGAACACTTTTCTCTTGGGAGACCCAAAGTTCGTTGCAATTGTTAAGTGGCTTTCAGTCTTTGTGAGTGAGATGTATGTTAGGAAAGATTATATTAAAGCTACAAGAGTTTTAGGGTGTTTAAAGTCAAGCCATGCATCATCATTCTTAGCATGTGTATTGCATAATACACTAATGGAATTATGCAGGTGATACCTATAATTCAATTTGCTGATTTTTATTGATATTCATACTGCATTGTGCTTCTTTTGCTTGTCACCTGTTCAGAAAAATTTCTATGAGCACATACATTGTTATTCTGCTGTATGATCATTTATACATTATGTCCATTGCCAGGTATTTTCCACAGCAGCGGACAATCAGACCCAGGTAGGTATCTGTGTACTGCAAGGTGAGCGTGAAATGGCAGCCGGCAACAAACTTCTGGGCGAATTTGAGCTTGTTGGAATCCCTCCTGCACCCAGAGGCATGCCACAGATTGAAGTCACATTTGATATTGATGCCAATGGAATTGTGACTGTTTCTGCTAAAGATAAAGCCACTGGCAAAGAGCAACAGATCACGATTCGATCCTCCGGGGGACTAACAGAGGATGAAATACAGAAAATGGTTAAGGAAGCTGAGCTGCACGCACAGAAGGACAAAGAAAGGAAAGCTCTGATTGATATCAGGAACACCGCGGATTCCACAGTATACAGTATTGAGAAGAGCCTGAGTGAGTACAAGGACAAAATTCCAGCCGAGGTTGTTTCAGAGATACAATCTGCATTGGAGGATTTGCGGAATGAAATGGCGGGAAGTGATGTCGATAAGATAAAGGCTAAGATTGATGCCACAAATAAGGCTGTCTCAAAGATCGGTCAGCACATGACTGGTGGCGGCGTTGGTGGATCACCGGGTGTAGATCAGACTCCGGAGGCAGAGTACGAGGAAGTGAAGAAGTGAATGTCACAGAAGGTAATGCTAAGTAACTCTTTGAATGACAACATTTCCATGAATGCCACAAGTAAAATGTTTATTGAACCTCAAGTTTTGAAATTATCAGCTTCTACTTGTCACTATCCTTGGTTGATTTTCATTTGTTTCTAACTATAGTGTCATATGGGTTTGAGTTCATAAATTTAGATATAGATATGTAATATATGTTTTTGGTCTGTTTACGTAAAAATTAAATTAAGAGAATGGAGCCATGGTTGTAGAGGTGTCCGCAGCGATTTTTAATTAAAATTTAGACCATATGTTTAGCCTATTAAGTATTAACATCCTTTCTAGTTCAAAGATCTGATTCTGTGTGTTTTGATATTGATTTGTAATTTATTTAAATGTATAATTTAGTATTGTTAATTTCTTCACTTCAGTGTTGGGCCAACCAATGGCCCGATGGGCAGCCCCGCCAAAGGTTGTGGACCGGCCTAACCTGATTATACTTGACATACGTAGTAAATGGGCTGTGGTTCTCGCTGGACCAAGCCTGCGGACTATTATTTTTGTCAGCTCGGCTATTTTTGGCTCCGAAAGACCAGCATGGCCTGTTAAAAATGTGGATAAAATACATATATAAATAGGAAAAAGATAATTTAGGTACATCCTTAGGTTACTATTTCTTAGGGACATTTGATCACAGCCGTTGGATGATGAATGATAGTCGTTGGATGATAATCCAACGGCTGTTTGTTTATGTAAGTATTGTACATCTTTTATTAGACAGCTACTATGGACATTCCTAAATTACTCATATACATATCCAATTCAGTTTATTTTCGGCATGTGCAGCATTTGAATCTGAATTGACTATTTGTTATACATATATAAATTTTATGGAGCCAAAGGTGTCATTTTTATATCTCCACATAAGTTTTCAAAAAATTAATGTTAAAATATTAGTCTCATGATTTACGCTGTAAAATTGATTAAATGTTTTTCACTTCAGATTCAAACAAATGACACTTCATTTATATTCCTTCCTGGAGATGACAAGAAGACAGCTTCTAGAGATACATAAATTTAAAAAAAAAACGAGATTCATGTTTGTATTATATTAAACCAGTTTTTATATTACCTCATCATATTCTAATATGAATTGAATATATATATATACACATAGTTTCTTTTTTATATGTATATAGATTTTTAATAGTTGTATCTTAACATATTCAAAGTTTTGCTGTCAATTTAATTAATCTCAAATCACAATACTGAAAACATGCTGAACTTGTAGAATCACATGCATTTACACATGATCAAGCTTCTTCTTATCAATTAATTATCAATGTTGCTTGACCATAAAATTTATCAAGTTTTCCACATGCAAATGGTTTTGTTATAAATTATTTTTATTTTTATATTTATAATTTTTTTTTGTGTCTATGCTTAATGTGTTTGTTAATTTGATGGATCAGAACTTTAGAAATGTTGATAAGATTTAAAAGCTAACATTGTGGAGGTGCTGAGAAGGAGCTTTAATTTTGTTTGCTTTTTTTTTTGTGGATAAGAATAAATCCTTGTGCTCCAAAAAAGTCTTTTGTTATTACTTGAGACCAAATGCTCTTGACTAGTACAATTATTTTATCCAAAACAATAGTACTATTAAAGCATATGTTTTCCATTCATAAATGGTCCCTGAATTATTAATTATCACTTGAAAACAAATGACATTGACTAGTACTATTGAGCATATGTTTCCCATTCAATGAATGGTCCCTGAATCATTATTATACCTGAAATATATTTTGATCTTGAAATCCAAAAACTATGCAAGTTGATCCTCCATATATATCAATTTGTTCAACTTGGTCTTTTTATACATAAATCATAAATGTGAAATTTTTATTACTTTAATTCTTGATGGAATTGGGGGGATCAATTTGCTATTTGTGGAGAATTCAAGAATGGCATGCATTGATACATCATTGAGCATGTCTTTTTTATTCATCAACTACAACATAACATGTACAATGTATTTAGATGTTTACTAAATACCTTAGTCTTTTATTATTATTCTTCTTATTATTATTCCTTTGTGAGCTTTTGGTATTGACTGGCTTTTCAGAATGTGAAGTCTTAAACTTGCATGTTTAATGTAGTTCATTGTCAAGTGTTTAGTTTGCAATATGTTGAATTGGTTGTGTAAGTCAAATAATATTCAATGATTTGAGCTACAAAACTTAGTCTTTATGTAAATATACATCAACTATCTAATATATTAACTTTAGATTATATTCACTTAGTTTTTAATTATTTTAATTTTGTTAATTTCTTGGATTATATGTTTTTTTTTTTTTTTTTGCAACCACAAACCAACAATTTCTTCCATTTAAAATAGAAGTATGGTAGACATAATATTTAAGTGGGATTATTCTTCAGAGCATATGGTTTGTTAATAAATATTTTTATTAAAAAATAGATTTTTTTAAGTAATAATAGAGTTGAATTATTATAATTTTCTTTTGGTTTGGTATTCGGCTATTAATTTTTCTAGTTGTGTGTATTTTTTCATTCATCAAATACAATTTATGATGATTAAAAATGGATTTGGGTGTTTACCAAAAAAAATTTAGTCTTTGATTATCATTATTGGTAACATTGTCAGATTGACTAATTTTTCATAGTATGAAGTCTTAAAACTTGCATATATATTGTACTTACATAGCATTTATTGATTTTTTAATTATAATTCAACTTATGTTAGAAATGACTTTATGTAGTTTAGTTTTTTTTATTATCATTATTAGTAATATTGTCGGATTGACTAATTTTTCATAGTATGAAGTCTTAAAACTTGCATATATATATATATATATTGTACTTACATAGCATTTATTGACTTTTTAATTATAATTCAACTTATGTTAAAATTGACTTTACGTAGTTTAGTTTTATGTGTTCAATTTGCAATATTTTTTTATCGAATGTCTAAATCATTAATTTAATGATTGGAATTACAAAACTTACTCTTTATTTAAATACATGTATTCATTATCTAGTAATTAATTAAGGAGTACATTTAAGCAGCTTTTGATTGTAAAACGTACACCAAAAATAAAAGAAATTATAGGTGGGTTACCTCATTAAAAATATTAGAAGATAGTTAAGTGCAACAAATGATAATTATAAAATTTAAAATAAAGATTAAATTATATATTATGAGACGTTCTCTATAAATTAAATTTTATAAAAATTTGCATGTAAATAAAACTTTAATTAAATATTAAAACCCATAAACCCCGCGAAAGTTATATGTAGCTTTGACATTTTTCAAAACACCCACTAAATTAATTTTTTAAAAATTAATTGTTAGAATATTTACAGAAATATTTATCTAATAATCTTAAAAAATCTCATGTGTTTTTAATTGTTTTTGAAAACTATAATATATACAGGCAATATTTTAAAAGTTAACATTAAAGATAATGAAATCTTAGATTACTGGTATTATGTCCTCATGCATGCAATGTTTGTATCGGAATGATTTATCACTTTGTTAAAATAAATATTAAAAAAGAACTTGAAATGATTTATTGATTTTTTAGAAAATTTTGGTTAGCGATGAGTCACTTTTCCCTTTAATTAAAAAAGTAGAAGAAGTACACACGTGTCCCCATTTTGGCAAGAGAGATAAATGTGGACCTATCTATAATGAAATAAACTATACAATGAAAAGAATAAATAAAAAAAGAGCTAGCAAACAAGGCTCCAAGGAGACAGGAACTCATGGGAATCTTGATGTTATTTTTATTTTTATTTTTTAACTTTTGTTCTTGTATGAAAATGAACGGGTTTAACGTGGGCTGCACAAATAAAAAAAATAATAATAATAATAATAATTTAATTTATTTATATTTTTTTATTATATATGAGTTGAGGTTCAGATAAGTAAAATATAAACATTTTATAAAAAAATAAATTTTTTTCTTTTTTCCTCTCTCTGTATTTAATATAATTATTATTTGAATTATGATATCAACATGAAATTCTAAGTAAATTATGATATAGCTTATTATAATTATTTAAAAAAATTAAATTTATTTTAGATTAAAAAAAGAATTCTTCACCCTCGTAATTTTTCAAAAGCTTCAAAAAAACCCCTCCACTTTTTGACACTGGACGTACTCAGTTATATTTTACATTCATCTTTAACCCCTGACGGTAAGTTGAAGTGGGTCCACGATATGAAATTCCTTTTTTTGCCCTTCGAAAAGGTGGGAAAAAAATAGGCCCGATCATAAAGCTTTCTTTTATCGATAGTTTTTGATTTTTTTTTCTCCTCGCTTGCTTTTTCTCAAACAAAGTTTAGAAAGGCTCATATCTTGATTCTTCTTTCTTGTTCTTGTTCTTCTTCTTCTTCTTTTCTTCTTCCTCATTTTGGTGTATTCGATTTTAGCTCTTCGATTAAATTATGGAGTTTTTTTGTGCTATTGCTAGAATCTGACGGGGAGGGGACGAGTGCTAATGTTCACTGCCCGACTTCTTGGGGAATCGAGTGTTAGGCTGAAAATATGTGAGCGATGGGGTCTTGATATTTCCGTGTCGAGGGTGAAGTTTATCACACTCGATGGACATAAAAAGCAGTATGTCTCATATAAAAGCGAGGTTGACTTCGGTAGCATGTGTCACGTGCGCTCCATCTTCAAATGTTACATTGTTGATCTTGTTGTTGGGGAGCGGATGATGTGGCATCGTATCCTCATCGAAAAGCGAGTTCTTCTCGTTGTAAGTTTCTTCTCGTTTATGTTTATATAGTTGTAGAAGTTAATTATTGTTTATTATCCCTGTCACTGTTTACATTTATCAAGTTTCCATTTAAACACTATTGTCTCCGATTAACTTATTAACTTATTATTTAACTTTTTGTTTTAACGTTTAAGATTTATGTTTATCGTTTAAATATTTTGTGTCTCTGTTTAAATATTGATCGTGTTCGTTTAAACTAAAGTGTTGGCAGGAATTCAGAATCTGGCATCGCTTCTGTTCCACATCATGGCGAGCTCGAGGGTGTGGCGTGCCTTCCTTCCTCATCCGATCAAGTGAAGTGTTGTCGTTGGATATTGGACGATGTTTTGAAGGCGTTGAACATTTCGAGAGGCAGCTTAGGAATTTTTGCAATCAAAAGGAATTTTGACTTCAAATTCTGAAGAGCGAGAAACACGGGTGATTTGTGGAAGGAAGCTTCGACTTCAAAAATGGCGTATAAGGAAGCTATATTCCCCATCTAGGACGATAGCGGGTCGATGGATGAAAAATCGCTGACTGCGTTTGCGACCACTTTGTGACGAGAAGGCAACCCGGGTGTCCTAGGCGAAAGAGGATCGAGTCGTAAGCGTCAGGGTCCGCAGAGTTGCGTTGTAGCCATTGCCGCGTTTCGAGTCACGATCGCGGATCGTGGAATGAATCTCATTGCAGACTAGGCATTGTGTATATACTTCTTATTATTGTTTAAATATTGAACTTTATATTTAAATATATCTCTTACGTTTTAAATATTTTATTCTCTCGTTTAAGCTATTATTTTTTTATCGTTTAAAAATAAATTTGTATCCGCTTAAAAATGTACTGACGGGATGGTGCTAGCGGTTCCCCAGCGTAATTAATACACGCTCGGTTCCCCAGCGTTTCCACTCCGTCATGCATAAAAAAATCGGAACATTACATTACACTCTATAAGAGATTATTAAGTAATAAGGATATTTTAAGCGAGAAAAATATTAAGTATATTTTTGTTGTAATTACATTGATATTATTAAATAATAAGGATATTTTTAAAGCAGAAAATATTAAATTTAAAGCAGAGAAACCTAAACTTAAAGCAGAGAAAAGCGAAAGTTAAAGGGCAAAAGTTATCATTATACTGATTAAAATGAATGTTGATATTAGCTGATAATGAAAAATGAAAATGAAAGCAGAACCCTACCCGATAATGTACCCTGCGGACTACAATATCATCCAACAAAGACAGAACCTCAAAAGCGAAGCAGAATGAATTTACATGAATTTAGATACATGTACATTTACATTGACAAAAATTTGTCATGTTCTTGGAAAAAAATGAATTGAATTTAAAAGCTGGTTTACATTTGAAACTATTACACCTATCTGATGACTATGACCCCGCTTGCGTACACTCCCCTACGGTTCGTTTTACCGAGTAAAAGCGGAGTTTAAACTAATTACATTGATATTTACGCAATGAACTATATGCTTAAACACTGAAAGTGTATGTTAAACAATGAATCCGGATTATTAAAGAAAGAATCGTGTATACAAATATAGAAAGAATGACTAAGAACCCGCTTGCGAAGACTCCCTACTGGTCGTGATGCATGTGCCCTCCCTCCCTAAGTATCACGGGAAACATACCTTAGTCGCGAGATAAGGGGACGTCGATCTGCGGTACCAGTAGCTTCTCACGCGTGAGTAGCGCTCGATAAACCGCATGACATAGGCAGCTGCGATCGACACTTCCTTTTTTTACGTCAGTGGGGCTTCGATTGTCGTGAACAAGCGGGTACTGCGATCGCCGACTCGCCCAACTCCATGTCGATCTAGAGGGTCGAATAGGTTCCATTGTCGAGATATACAAGTTCGTATTAGAATGCCGATTATTTACCGAACACTATTACACAAACACAAATTATTAAAGCACTTACCATTTCTAGCGCGTTTTTATCGTATTCTTCGCTTTGGCATGAAGAATAATGCACTGTATTCTTGTTTTTCATTGTCGAGGGCGAGCGACATGGAAGTGGCCACTCATAATTATCGGGAGGATGAGCGATGTCCACTTTATGCAAGTTCTTGCGCGGCATCTCCAATCATAGCCATCGTGGATTCGTATGCGTCGTCAGCCTGCTTTGACATGAACAAGGCCGATGGCCGGGTGTGATGGAGGCGCGCCTCTTATAGCGATATGGCACTACGCTCATCGTCTTTTTGCAAGATACATACGAATCGTCCATCACATACGTGCGTGACCATCTCCTTCCCCTCGGCGGTCGAATAGATTGGCCCGGGTGTGGTGCTGGCGAGTCGTTCTTCCACACGACGGTCTTTCGTGGTTGAGCGGAACAAAGACATGTAAACAATGTTGTAAGTATAAAATTAAGCGTTAAAGTATAAACTTTAAATTCTATATTGAATGTTTTAAGCAGTAGCGGTAATATTTAAAAGGTATCACTTATAAGTTAAATGTTATCCGTAAATTTTTAAGCGTTAACGCTCCTACTTAAATGGTAACTAAAAGCAGTTTAAACAATATCATAAAAAAACTTCAAACTTACTTGTCCATAGGGCGGGTTGAGGAAGATCCTTATCAACTCCTGCTCGTACTTATTGAGGCAGCGATTGGCAGCGTATTTTTTTCTTGAATGAAGACTTTCCGAAGTTCTTCTACTTTTTATTGGCTTCCTTTAATGGGGAGCACGACGGCGACATCAGCGGGAGACACTTCCCTTACATGCTTCTTGTTCTTGTGGGATTGTGTCTACCTTCGATGCGGCACGATCAGCCGTTGGTTCCACCGTGAATTCCACTTCGTTGAGGATAGACTCAGCGACCTTCTCAACAAGTGAGTTCCGCGGCGGCGGCATCGATGGGAGACACAGCGTTATGCGGTTGTTCTTCTTCATGGATTGTGTCCATCTTTGATGCCCTGCATTTGTCGGCAGCCGGTTCCACCGTATCGCATGATGTACGTCGACAGCAGTCGGCGATCTTTTTCCACCGCGGCAAACTCGGCGCCATCTTGATCTCCTCCGCGTGATGGGCATGTCATCAGCGTTAACAACATCGGCCGCCCGATGGTGCTTTGCTTGCCGATAGTCTTTGCTATTATTTCATCGTCGGTACGACGCGGGTGGAGACGGAGGCGTTATTGTTTTCCTCTTTTTTGCAAGCTTCTTCGAATGAGGCCGTCTTTGAAGGGGCCACCCGATGATGTCCTCGTCGTCGAACTCCGAGCGAGTGTATCCGTCCGGGTGCTTCATTTGTTTGAAGGGAAAGGCGCGATCGATTGTATGTGTGACCAGCCTTCGATACCTCACCCGGCGACAAGTCGAGGGAACTTCGGTCGTCAAAAATCAGTGAGCTGCATGAGAGTTGCGGTGACATCCTCGCCTAGTGCTGGCGGGAGGCGCCACGTTCGGGAGGGCGGCAGTCGGGGGAAAGCCACGGTCGGGCGGGGTGGGGAGGGCTTCTCCGGCCTCGGCGAGATGCGTTTTGGCACTGAGGCGAGGGAGAGCGGCGTCCGGTAGCGCAAGGAAGAGGTTGCCCTCTCATCTTGCCTTTGAGCAAGCGGTTCGGGAGCAATAGCATCCGGCCAAGCGGTTGGCCCGAACAAATACTTCTTCATCGACGTCGCGGAACCCGATTTCGGAAACTAGCATGTGTAAAAGCAAACAATCTTAGCGAAATTATTTAGTTTAAACAATTAAAACTATATTTACACATGTAACTTCGTATATTTAAGCGTTATAACCTATTGTGTTAAAGCGATGAAACAAACAAATTAAACATTAAACTAAAAAGTTTAAGCGGTAGTTGAACAAAAGTTAAGCGGTGAAAGTTATAATGTTAAGCGATAGATGAATAAAAGTTAAGCGGTAAATGATATGGTTAAGCGTTAGCGTCTCGAGTTAAACAAAATATTTTTTTGAATTATTACCTCTTTTTCCTTCGAGAGATGACAAACTCGTCTCTATCAGTAAAGCTTGCTTCAGGTAAGTATTTTTCACCGTAGCACGACATCCTTGGGATCTTCTGACAGCAGACTTTCTTTCGGGTTCGGGTCATCTCGTAAAACCGGATGTTAAAAGCGCTACAGATGCGACCCTTAACATACCGGTGTTGGTCTTCTTCCCCAGCGCATCTAGATTGCACTCGGGTAGCGGCTTGTGGTATGTCCTCCATGCAGCCGCATTGCGTCGCTTGCGCCCGTGCGTGGCGCCCATTCGAGTAGATCATCGACGTAATCAGCGATCCGGTTAGGAGCGAAAGCGGGGAGGTATTTGGGAAGAGGATTGTACCGGGAGAGTACGCCATCGATGGTTGGCGAAAATTCTCCTCTTACTCCCCTACGTCCGACGAGTTCTTTGAAGAGTGCTCTGATGGAGTCTCTGTGTCTCGTCGTCTTCGATAAATACCTCTCTTGAAAGGCGTAGTGTTTTCTTCTTACGGCTACTGTGCCCTCATCGTCCCATACGCGAGGCGAAAACGATTGCCACATCTTGGGGCTGAAAGTCGGCATGCTTTCCCGATCTGAATTTATTGAGTGCGGTTATCGTATCTAGCAGCAGAGAGTCAGAAGGGCCCGCTCTTGGTATCTGACTTCGACTTCGATGAAATCTCGTGAGCGGTGTCGCTTCGGATGATCTCCCGATGTCGAGGGATCATGTGAACTTTCAGATTCGACTCGCGGTCTCGCTCTGAGGTGTCAAGTAGCATCGCCCGTTAACTAGATTGACCGCCGTAATCACAAGCTGCGACGATAGCGACCACGTTGTTAAGCGGAAATGTAATTTGTTAAGCGGTAAACACTCGGTTCTTAAACAGCGATATCATTTTTTTAAGCGGTGGCGTATACTATTAAGCGGAGATACGAATAATTAAGCGGAGCGAACTAACCAAAGCGGTAAAAGCTCATTGTTTTAAGCGGAGACCTCATTTTTACATGCTGCAACCATATCAAGCTGAAAGAGTAGCGTAGATTATAAACATTACACAAAAGCACAACAATCGGAAAAAACCATTTCGATCGTATCGTAGGCGAAAATGTAAAACAAAAGAAAAAAACCCTAGCGAGGGACGTCTCACTGCGGACTAACAAAACCCCGGTAGATTAATCCCAGTGAAAGCTTGATGTCTTCAACAAAAAAACAAAATCACAAACCAAAAACCGAAAAAAATGTCTCTTACGTAGAGAATAGTTAACAAAAAAACCATAATGAATACCTTAGGCTGCAAAGTGGCGAAATCTTAGAATACTTGCGGGACTTCTTCTTGAGGCAGCAGGTGGAAAGGGAAGAGTCTTGGGTGGGAAGAGAAAGAGCTGGAGGCGAGTTGAGCTGAGTCGCTGAGTTGAGAGAAGACAAGCAGTTTGTAATGCCTAAGAAAAAAACCCACCCACTTCCTCTCACGCTTGAAATGGGTGCGACCACGACTTTCCGTGCAGAGGGCATTTTTAGTCCATAAAATTTTAAATACACTCCGTTTAATGCCGTTACGTACTTTGGGGGTTTCAAAATCATGGAGTTGAAAAGGAAGGGGTTTTTGGGTATTCCGAAACTATGGGGGTTTGTTTGGCAATTTGGCAAAGTTGTAGGGTTTTTTTGGCAATTTCCACTAATTATATACATATTAATCTTTAACCGATTGGTTTCTTTGAATAAGGTAGTAGAAGCTTTATAACAATTTAAGGCTTTACCATAGTATAATTTTCATACACAAATATTTGAAACCCAACTTTTATTGATAAAATCAATAACTTCTTAATGTACAGATATCAAGTCTCTTCTGTAAAATGTTTGTATCTTTCATGAAGAGAAAGGTTTGAACCTCAGCTCGTGCAAGGTAAGACAAAGGTTTTGTTAAGGTTGCACACACTTTACGTTTATGTATATCCTTGGCATAGGATTCGTCCTTTTTTATAAAATATATATATATACTAAATATATATATTTTAGATAATTGATATTTATAAGAAAAAATTATTTTTTATCCTCTAGAACTTTCAAAACTTCCCAAACAACCCTTATAAGTTATGAATACCTTGGACATTCCCTCCTTTTTTATTTCACTTCCTTTTTACCCCTTGTAGCTCACTCCGACTGGTTCCATGTTGTGAAATTTCATTGTTGCCCTTGACAATGGTGGAAAAAATCCGCCCAATCACATCATGTTTATAAAAATTGTACTTTGAGCCATCATATCTCCAACCTTTTTTCTACCTTTTTGCCTCTTCTTAAACAAACTTTGGAAAACTTTTATCACCTTGAAGTCTTTGAGTTTTTCAATTCCTCCCCATTTGGTGTGTTGGAGTTCTGCCGGTTGCCAGAGAAGGTGACCATCTCTTCTTTGCCCTCACCTTGGTTCACAAGAGAAGCCCTGCGAGAGAAAGTAACAATTTATTTTTCATATAAGACTCATTTAATATCATCTCGATGAGAGAGAGAGTAACAATTTACTTCTCGTTGTAAAAGTTCTTCTCTTTTTATGTTTACATAGTTTGTACAAGTTAATTAGTGATTAAGCTGAAGCATACTGATTTTATAAAGCTTACTAAAAATCTCTTTCACGCTTAATTTGTATGATTTGTGCTTAAGATATATATTAAGTGCTTAAGATTTCTGTTTTTAAAGCAATTAACCTAGTTTAGTTTAAAAATTTTTATGTTTGTGTTTAAGCGCTTAGGATTTCTTTATTTAAGCTTAATTAACCTAGTTTCCACTTAAAATGTTATGTTTGTGTTTTAAAAATAAGCATAAGCCTACGAGAATAACAATACATTAAGCAGTATTCAATCATCTTAAAAGGGAAGTTATATTATTAAACGGGAAACTCATTTATTAAACTGATATTATTAAATACCACATAGGTAGCAAACACACATAATGCAACCATATCAAATTAAAGGATAAACATACATTATACACATTAGACAACACCATGAATAACACACACATGTGACATTACATACCAATCGAAAAAATTTCCTTCAGCACAACATTATCGCTTTCATAGTTCAAATGTGTTGCAGTCAATCTCATGGTTGAGACAGATGATTTGCCATTGTCCCTTCCTGCTAATAATGATTTGTTCTCGTTGTAAAGTTCTTCTCTTTTATGTTTATATAGTTTGTATAAAGTTAATTAGTGATTAATTGAAGCATAAAAAAATTTTATAAAGCTTACTAAAAATCTCTTTACGCTTAATTTTGTATGATTTGCATATATATTAAGTGCTTAAGATTTCTGTTTTTCACTTAATTAACCTGAGTTTTAGCTTAAAATTTTTATGTTTGCATTTAGCGATTAGAATTTCCTATTTTACTTAATTAACCCTGATTTCCCCTTAAAATCTTATGTTTGTGTTTAAAAATAAGCACAAGCTAGCCCTACGAGAATAACAATACATTAAGGAATATTCGATCGCCTTAAGCGGGAAGCTATATTATTAAAGCGAAAAAAACTCATTTAATAAACTAATACTATTAAATACTACACGGTGTAAACACACATAATGCGACCATATCAAATTAAAGGGAAACATACATTATACACATTAAGACAGCACCATGAAGAACACACACATGTGAGATACCATAACAATCGAAAAAAATCTCCTTGACATAACATTATTGCTTTTCGATCGTATACATAGAGGAAAATGACAAATAAAACCCTAGAAAAATCTCCCTACTAACTACAATATCATCTAATAATCACACCATAAAAGCAGAAAAAAATTCCTATTTCTAACAAACTACTTTAAAAAAATCAAATGGCACCCACGAATATAAAAAAACAAAAAATAAATTGCGAGAACTTACTTCGGCGTCTCTAGCGCCGATACATGTAGGCGCAAAGCTAATGAATTCAGAAGAGTTGAGTGAGAGTTCTCTTGCGATCAAGTGGTGGAACGAAACTCCGATCCTACAGAAGATGTCCAACAATGATAACCTTGGCGAAAAGGAAAAATACGAAGAAACAAAGAGAGGAAAAAACTGGCGTCAGGTGTTTTTTCGAGATTACCCCAAAAAAAATGCTTCCTCTCTAAGCGGCAAAGTCATTGCAGGCAAGTGCATTATGGTCGCACAGTATCGCATTCTGCATGACTTTCAGAGCGAGGGATAATTTCATCAAAAAAATTCAAAAATAGCTATGTTAGCAGTTATATCTTAGGGGTTTAAAAAAATCGTTATCTTAAAAAGGAAGGGTTTTTAGGAGTACTTTCGAAATTTAGAGAGCGATTTGTGTATATTACTGAAACTTGCGGGTGCTTTTGGTAATTACCAGTATTTATAATTATAAAAAAATAAAAAAATAAATAAATATGAAAATTTTATTAAATATTTTAAAATTATAGAATGAAAAATAGAGCTAAATAATGATTTGATTTTTTTGAAAAAGAAAGATGACAATTCACAAAGAGTAGGAAAAAGTCAATTGAGGACCTCCACTGAATCCACTAGCTTTGTCAGCTTTGTATCAATCAATGTCCTTCTCTTTCTTTATCTCTTTGGGACACCGCACTCACTTTTACTTTTTCCAAATATCCTGTCCTTTTTATGGTTGGAACTTGTTTCATTTTTTATTGGTTTGTTTTGAGTTTATTTCTTAAGTATAAATTTTGTTATTGATTGATGTTTACTTATAGCTAAAAAGGTTGTTGATCTTTATAGTTTAAAAGGGAAATTTGTGTATTGTAATTAATAAAAGTAAAATGATATATTTATAACTAATTTGTCCAATTTTGTGAATAAATGTCACTTAGAAGTTATTCAGTTGTAGGTGTGAAGTTAAATAAAATGATATTTTCTTCAGTCTTATTATATGTTCTATTTTTTTATTTTTATTTGTTAAATGAGAGAAATCAATAAAATTTTTGATGGGCCTTCTAATAAAAGGTAAATTTAGAAATTTGATATAATTTTTTATATAAATTTAAGACCGTCAACAAATTCTAATTGATTTTTTTAATTCACATAAATCAGTTAAAATGGGCACATAAATAGAACTAAAAAGGGTAATTTAACATAAACAAATTTGATTTTTTAAATATAATTTTTAAAAAATAAAAATTTATCAACTGCCAAATAAAAGTTTGAGTCTTGTAAGCAAGTGATTTCGAATTTAAATACTTATATATTTAGAAAAATACCCATTGAAAAAAATTTACTCTTTCAAAACTTTTAGTATCTTGTCCTCTTAAAGAACAGGTAGATCAAAAGACCAAAATGAATAATATAAAAATAAAACTCGAATTTGAATAAATAAGAAAAGAAGTATAATTATTGAGTTAAACATAGAATTTGTTGTAGAAATTTTAAATGAAAAAAAAGAGAAAAATAGCAACCAAAAATATAATGGAAGAGTTCATATTAACTTGGGGTACTAAAAATACCAATATTGATCAAAATTAATCTATTAATGCTGCATTGTGCATATCAATGACATAAAATAAAAAAAAAATGCATTTATCAAATATCATAATTTGGATTTATGTTAAAACATAAAGCACTAAATTGAGAAAAGGAGAAAAATTATAGCTAAGATAAAAAGAAATTAATGGAACCTTGATGGTCTTTTAAATAAAGGTAATTTTGGAAATTTGGTATAAGTTTTTTATAATTTTAAGATAATAAGCTAATTTTAATTGATTTTCTTAATTACTGTAAATCCGTTAAAGTGGACATATAAATTGACCAAAGGAAGTAATTCAACATGAACCAATTGGATTTTTAAATTTGTTTTTATATTTTTTTCATGATTTTTGCTAAATATTTTACTTGTCTGGATAGAAGCAAATTTGTTTTGAATTTAAATACTTAGGGTATTTAAAACAGAGGTTTGAGTTGCATAAAGCAAATTTGTTTTCAAATTTAAATACTTAGGTATTTTAAAGCATACTCTTTAAAAAGTTTGTCATCTTATAAGACTTTTTAGGGGGCCTTCTGTTGCTAGAGTAGTAATGAGAAGAAATGGAATAAAAATGGAAATAAGTGTGATGGAGTAGGAATGAGAATAACAGTTGTGTTTGGTTGGAAGAGTATGAAAGGGGTAGTTTATTGAGAATGAAGAAAAATGTATATATATTATCAAATTAGTTTTGTAACACATATAATACAGTAATATTATATATGAAATAGTGAGTTATAATAAATAATATAATATATAATTGTTGTTTATTTTATTTTTTTATAATTTTTATGACAACTATTTTTATTTATAATATTAGTTTGAATGTTATCATTTTTATTTATTATAATTAATTATTTAAACTAAATACCTCACTTCATTATTATTATTATTATTATTATTATTAGGGGTTACGTCTTCTAGGGGCGTCCTCAGAATCCATATTTGGGGATGTCCCTAGGAGCCGTTGGATCATTGATCAGCAGCTCCTGTACTATCCCAAAAACCAAACTTAAATGAAAGTTTATCAAAAAACAAAAAACACGGCTCCTAGGTCTCCTGAGCGCCTCCACGTACGCCCACGCCATCAGCGCCCCCATCGTCTCCACCAGCGTCGCCCGTCGTCTCTGCACACCTCCCACGAGCATCCACTATCTCAGCCTCCCAGCTTGTTGCCTCCCAGTCATCTCCTGTCAGCTGCCTCCGGTCGTCTACCATCTCCTAGCGCCTTCCGGTGTCAGAGGTTTTTTTGGGATAGTACATGATCACATGGCTCTTAGGGACATCCCGGATATGGATTTTGGGGACGTCCTAGGCAGTAACCCTTATTATTATTATTATTATTATTATTATTATTATTATTATATTTAATGAATTTGAAAAAAAAAATATATGAATCAACAATACGTATTAACTGA
>NC_052486.1:19735797-19876413 GCF_009730915.1 Dioscorea cayenensis subsp. rotundata | reverse complement strand
GAGAGATAAATGTGGACCCTATTCTATAATGAAATAAACTATACAATGAAAAGAATAAATAAAAAAAGAGCTAGCAAACAAGGCTCCAAGGAGACAGGAACTCATGGGAATCTTGATGTTATTTTTATTTTTATTTTTTAACTTTTGTTCTTGTATGAAAATGAACGGGTTTAACGTGGGCTGCACAAATAAAAAAAATAATAATAATAATAATAATTTAATTTATTTATATTTTTATTATATATGAGTTGAGGTTCAGATAAGTAAAATATAAACATTTTATAAAAATAAATTTTTCTCCTCTCTCTCTGTATTTAATATAATTATTATTTGAATTATGATATCAACATGAAATTCTAAGTATTATGATATAGCTTATTATAATTATTTAAAAAATTAAATTTATTTTAGATTAAAAAAAAGAATTCTTCACCCCTCGTAATTTTCAAAACTTCCCAAAAACCCCCTCCAACTTTGCAGACACCCGACACCCTGCTATATTTTACATTCCTTTAACCTCCCCGCCTAGAAGTTAAGTGGGTCCACGATATGAAATTTCTTTTTCGCCTCGAAAGTGCGGAAATCGCGCCCTAATCATAACTCTTTTACGACAAGTAATCGCCTCGCTTGCTCAAACAAAGTTTGACGCCATATCTTTCGTTCTTCTTTTCTTGTTCTTGTTCTTCTTCTTTCTTTTCTTCTTCTCATTCTGGCTGTATTCAATTTTAGCCTTCCGATTAAATTATGGAGAGTTTTGTGCTATTGCTAGATACAACCGGAGTGACGAAAAGTGTAATGTTCACTGCCACCGACTGGGAATCGCAGTTAATCGAAATATGTGAGCTGATGGTCTTGATATTTCCGCGTCGTAGGTGAAGTTTTATCACAACTCGACTGGACATATAAACCAGATGTCCCCATATAAAACGAGGTTGACTTCCAACAAGACATGTCACGCGCACTCCATCTTCAAATGTCTCAGTTGTCGATCTTGTTGTCGAGACGTATGACGTAGCATCGATCCCACCGAAAAACGAGTTCTTCCTCGCTGTAGTTTCTTCCTCGCTTATGCTTTATATAGTCAGTAGAGTAATTATTGCTTATTATCCCCCGCCACCGCTTACATTTATCAGTTTCCATTTAAACACTATTGCCTCCGATTAACTTATTAACTTATTATTTAACTCTTTTGTTTTAACGCTTAAGATTTATGTTTATCGCTTAAATATTTTAGTGTCTCCGCTTAAATATCGATCGTGCTCGCTTAAACCAAAGTGTCGGGCAGAATTGTAATCCGGCATCGCTCTGCTCCACATCATGGCGAGCCTCGAGGGTGTGGCATGCCTTCCTTCCTCATCCGATCAAGTCGAGTGTTGCCGCTGGATATCGACAATGTTTTCAAGCGCTGAACATTTCGTAGACGCACTTTAGGAATTTTCGGAAATCAAAAGGAATTTTCGACTTCAAATTATCGAAGAACGAGAAACACCGGGCGACCGCGAAGGAAGCTCGACTTCAAAAATGGCGATAAGGAAGCTATATTCCCCATACCCGACAACGACAGCCGATGGATGTAAAAATCGCGAATCGCGCTTGCGATCGCCCGCGACGAGAAGGCAACCCGGGTGTCCTGAGACGAAAGAGGATCGAGTCATAAGCGTCCCGAGGTCCGCAAGTTGCGCTGTAGCCATCGCCACGCTTCGTGTCACAATCGCAGATCGTGGAATGAATCAGTCACGACTAGGCATCAGTGTATATACTTTTATTATTGTTTAAATATCGAACTTTATATTTAAATATATCTCTTACGCTTTTAAATATTTTTATTCTCTCTGCTTAACTCGTTATTTTTTTATCGCTTAAAATAAATTTAGATCCGCTTAAAATGTATCGAAACGGGATGGTGCTAGCTGCTCCCCTGCTGCACTAATACACGCCCTGCTCCCCTAGCCGCTTCCACTCCCGTCACACACATAAAAAAATCTGAACATTACATTACACTCTATAAGAGATTATTAGTAATAAGGATATTTTTAAAATGTAAAATATTAAGTATATTTTTGTTGTAATTACATTGATATTATTAAATAATAAGGATATTTTTAAACGTAAAAATATTAAATTTAAACAGAGAAACCTAAACTTAAACAGAGAAAACGAAAGTTAAAGGGCAAAAGTTATCATTATACAGTTAAAATGAATGTTGATATTAGCCAATAATGAAAATGAAAATGAAACGTAACCCTACCCGATCAACGTACTCTCATGGACTACAATATCATCCAACAAGAACGTAACCCTCAAAAACGAAAATGTAATGAATTTACATGAATTTAGATACATGTACATTTACATCGACAAAATTTGTCATGTTCTTCGGAAAAAATGAATCGAATTTAAACCGGGTTTACATTCAAAACTATTACACCTATACAACGACTACGACCCCGCTTATGACATCTCCCTCCGGTTCGCTTTTACACAAGAAAACGGAGTTTAAACAATTACATTGATATTTACACAATGAACTATATACTTAAACACCGAAAAGTGTATGTTAAACAACGAATCCGATTATTAAAGAAAGAATCGCGTATACAAATATAGAAAGAACGACTAAGAACCCGCCATGAAGACTCCCCTCCGGCTGCGATGCCGACCGCCTCCCTCCCTAAGTATGCTGGAAACATACCTTAATCGGCAGAGCAGTGACGCCGGGCCCCATGGGTACCCGTAGCTTCTCACCCATGAAGTAATCGCCGATAAAACCGCATGACATAGTACGCGCAATGACACTTTCTTTTTCTCGCTCGGGCTTCGCTGTCGCGAATAAGCTGGGCATTTTATGGCCGCCGACTCGCCCTAACTCCATGTCGATACATGTAGGTCGAATAGGTTCCACTGCCGAGATATACAAGTTCATATTAGAATGCCGATTATTTACCCGAACACTATTACACAAACACAAATTATTAAAGCACTTACCATTTCTAGCTGCTTTTATCGTGATTCTTCGCTTTCGCACTGAAGAATAACGCCTCGTATTCTTGTTTTTCATCGTCAAGGACCACGGCATACGGAAGCGGCCACTCATAATTATTTCGGGAGGACGACGACGTCCACTTTACGCAAGTCACGCCGCTGCATTCCAATCATCATAGCCATCGTGATTCATGCGCGCCGTCGCCTCGCTGACATGAACAAGGCCGCTGGTCGCGGTGACGGAGGCGCACTCTTATAACGAGCATGGCACTACGCCATCGCCTTTCGCGAAGATACATACGAACGCGCCCATCACATCGCTCGCGACTATCTCCTTCCCCGAGCGTGTCGAATAGATCGCCCGCGTGGTGCCGACAGAGTCATTCTTCCACACGATGCTACAGGTGGTCGAACGGAACAAAGACATGTAAACAATGTCGTAAGTATAAAATTAAACGTTAAAGTATAAACTTTAAATTCTATATCGAATGTTTAAACCAGAATCGTAATATTTAAAAAGGTATCACTTATAAGTTAAATGTTATCTCAGTAAATTTTTAAACGTTAACGCCTCCTACTTAAAATGGTAACTCAAAAACAGCTTTTAAAACAATATCATAAAAACTTCAAACTTACTTTGTCCATAGGGCGCTCGAGGAAGATCCTTATCAACTCCCTCGCCGGACTTATCGAGGCGCCGATCGTCAACGATTTTTTTCTTCGAACGAAGACTCTTCCAAGTTCTTCTACTTTTTATCGGGCTTCCTTTAACGGGGGCACGACTGCAAAGATCAACGGAGACACTTCCTTACACGCTTCTTGTTCTGTGGGATCGGTTCACCGTCGACGCGCACGATCACCGCTGGTTCCACCGCTGACTCCACTTCGCCGAGGATAGACTCAACGACCTTCTCAACCGCGGAGTTCCACTGCAAGCAGCAAAGATCAATGGGAGACACAACGCTGTCTCGTTGTTCTTCTTCATGGATTGCTGTCCATCTTGATGCCGAGACTGCCGCGCCGGCTCCAATCAGATGCACGATGTCGCCAACAACGTAGTCGACGTATCTTTTTCCACCGCGCAAACTCACCGCCATCTTCAATCTCCTCCACCGCGACGGGCATGTCATCAACGCTAACAACATCACCGCCGATGGTGTCGCTGCCGACGGTGCCGCTTATTATTTCATCGTCACCGCAGACGGTGGAGACGTGAGGCATTATTGTTTTCCTTTTTGCAAGCTTCTTCGAATGAGGCCGCTCAAGGGCCACCCCGACGATGTCCCTCGTCGTCGAACTCCGACGGTGTATCCGTCCCCGTGCTTCATTTGTTCAAGGGAAGGCGCACTGACAGCGATCGCGGACCGCCTTCCAACGCCTCCACCCGAGCGACAAGTCGAGGGAACTCGGTCATCAAAACCGCAAGCCTCGTGATGAGAGTCTGCAGCGACATCCTCGCCTAGCGCCGGCAGGGAGCCGCCACGCTCGGGGCCGACACTGGCCGGGGAAGCCACCGGCCCAGGCGGGCTGGGAGGGCTCTCGCCTCGACGACGCGCTTTTGGCCTCGGAAGCAGGAGAACGGCCGCCCAACAAGGCAAGGAAGAGGTCGCCTCCTCATCTCGCTGAGCAAGCTGCCCTGAGCAATAGCATCCCGAATCGACTCATGGCGTCCGAACAAATACTTCTTTCATCAAGATTCACGGAACCGACTCATGAAACTAGCATGGTAAAGCAAAACAATCTTAGCTGAAATTATTTAGTTTAAAACAATTAAAACTATATTTACACATGTAACTCGGGATATTTAAACGTTATAACCTATTGTGTTAAACAAGAACAAACAAATTAAACATTAAACTAAAAAGTTTAAACCAGTAGTCGAACAAAGTTAAACCAGTAAGTTATAATGTTAAACGATAGATGAATAAAGTTAAACCGTAAAATGATATGGTTAAACGTTAACGCCTCACGCTAAACAAAAATATTTTTGAATTATTACCTCTTTTCCTTCGAGAGACGACAACTCGCTCTCTATCGCCGCCGCTTCCCTGAAGTATTTTCACCGTAGCACAAAGATCCTTGGGATCTTGCGAAAATGCACTTTCTTTCCTGGCTCCCGGCCACCAGAAACCGTGATGTTAAGCCGCCACCGCAACCCTTAACATACCCGGTGTTGGTCTTCTTCCCCGCAAGATCTAGATCGTGACTCGTGCAGCGGCCGTGGTATGTCCTCCATAAGCCACTCAGGCGCCGCTGCGCCCTACGCGTAGCGCCCCATTCCGTGTAGATCATCGACATAATCAACGATCCGCTTAGGAACCGAGCAGGAGGTATTTGGGAAGAGGATCGCACCTGTGAGGTACACCATCGCAGTTTGGCAAAATTCTCCTCTTCTCCTCCGTCCAACGAAGTCGTCAAGAGTGCTCCTCGACGGAGTCTCTCGCTCTCTCAGACGCCTTCGATAAATACCCTCTTCGAAAAGTCGACTCGTTTTCTTCTTCTCGAAAACACGACCGCCTCCCCCATCGCAACGCAGCCAAGAACGATCACACATCTTCAGCCTCGAAAGTCGCAAGATGCTTTCCCCGATCCCTCGAATTTATCTGCGCGGTTATCGTATCTCTCGCAATGTAGAGTCAAGAAGGGCCCGCCTTGGTATACAGCCCCAACTCAAGAATGCCGTGAATCGGTGTCCTTCTGATGATCTCCCCAAAGCTGTCGAGGGATCATGTGAACTTTCAATTCACCCACTGGCTCCACTACTGGCCAAGTAGCATCGCCCATTAACTAGATCGACCGCCATAATCACAAGCTCGCGACAATAATAAAGACATTGTTAAGCTGAAATGTAATTTGTTAAACCAGAACACTCGCCTAAACACCGATATCATTTTTTTAAGCAGTGACGATACTATTAAACGTAGATACAAATAATTAAACTGAGACTTTAACCAACTTAAACCAGTAAAGCTCATTGTTTAAACGGAGACCCTCATTTTTACAACTCGCAACCATATCAACTCGAAAGTGGTAAACGAGATTATAAACATTACACAAAGCACAACAATCGAAAACCATTTCGATCAGATACATAGACGAAAAATGTAAAACAAAAAGAAAAAAACCCTCAGCCGAGACATCTCCTCGCAGACTAACAAAAACCCTCACTGATTAATCCCCACTGAAAAGCTTCAATGTCTTCCAACAAAAAAACAAAATCACAAACCAAAACCGAAAAATGTCTCTTCGTAATGTAATAGTTAACAAAAACCATAATGAATACCTTAGACCGCAGCTGACTGAAATGCCGAATACTTGCACCCGGACTTCTTCTTCGAGACGCCGTGGAAAGTGGAAGAGCGCCGTGGGAAGAGAAGAGCCGAGACGCGAGTTGAGCTGAGTCGCGAGTCGAGAGAAGATAAGCAACGTGAATGCCTAAGAAAAACCCACCCACTTCCTCTCACACCGCGAAATGGGTGCACACGACTTCCCTGCAAGGGCATTTTCGTCCATAAAATTTTAAATACACTGCTTAATGTCAAGCTACGCACTTTTGGGGGTTTCAAAATCATGGAGTTGAAAAAGGAAGGGGTTTTTGGGTATTCAAACTATGGGGGTTTGTTTTGGCAATTTGGGCAAAGTTGTAGGGTTTTTTGGCAATTTCCACTAATTATATACATATTAATCTTTAACCCGATTGGTTTCTTTCAATAAGGTAGTAGAAGCTTTATAACAATTTAAGGCTTTACCATAGTATAATTTTTCATACACAAATATTTGAAAACCCAACTTTTTATTGATAAAAATCAATAACTTCTTAATGTACGATATCAAGTCTCTTCTCAGAAATGTTTGTATCTTTCATGAAGAGAAAGGTTTGAACCCTCACTGCAAGGTAAGACAAAGGTTTTGTTAAGGTTGCACACACTTTACGTTTATGTATATCCTTGGCATAGGATTCGTTCTTTTTATAAAATATATATATATACTAAATATATATATTTTTAGATAATTGATATTTATAAGAAAAAAATTATTTTTTTATCCTCTAGAACTTTCAAAACTTCCCAAACAACCCTTATAAGTTATGAATACCTTGGACATTCCTCCTTTTTATTTCACTTCCTTTTTACCCCTTGTAGCTCACTCCGACCTGGGTTCCATGTTGTGAAATTTCATTGTCGCTCTCGACAATGGTGGAAAAAAATCCGCCCTAATCACATCATGTTTATAAAAATTGTACTTTGAGCCATCATATCTCCAACCTTTTTTCTACCTTTTTGCCTCTTCTAAACAAACTTTGGAAAAACTTTTATCACCTCAAGTCTTTGAGTTTTTTTCAATTCCTCCCCATTTGGTGTGTTGGAGTTCTGCCGGCTGCTGCAGAAGGTGACCATCTCTTCTTTGCCCTCACCTTGGTTCACAAGAGAAGCCCTGCGAGAGAAAGTAACAATTTATTTTTCATATAAGACTCATTTAATATCATCTCGATGAGAGAGAGAGAGTAACAATTTACTTCTCGTTGTAAAGTTCTTCTCTTTTATGTTTACATAGTTTGTACAAGTTAATTAGTGATTAACTGAAGCATAACAGTTTTATCGCTTACTAAAATCTCTTTACGCTTAATTTGTATGATTTGTGCTTAAGATATATATTAAGTGCTTAAGATTTCCTGTTTTCGCTTAATTAACCTAGTTTCCGTTTAAAATTTTATGTTTGTGTTTAAACGCTTAGGATTTCTTTATTTCGCTTAATTAACCTAGTTTCCACTTAAAATGTTATGTTTGTGTTTAAAATAAGCATAAGCCTACGAGAATAACAATACATTAAGCAGTATTCAATCATCTTAAAAGGGAAGTTATATTATTAAACGGGAAACTCATTTATTAAACTGATATTATTAAATACCACATAGGTAGCAAACACACATAATGCAACCATATCAAATTAAAGGATAAACATACATTATACACATTAGACAACACCATGAATAACACACACATGTGACATTACATACCAATCGAAAAAATTTCCTTCAGCACAACATTATCGCTTTCATAGTTCAAATGTGTTGCAGTCAATCTCATGGTTGAGACAGATGATTTGCCATTGTCCCTTCCTGCTAATAATGATTTGTTCTCGTTGTAAAGTTCTTCTCTTTTATGTTTATATAGTTTGTATAAAGTTAATTAGTGATTAATTGAAGCATAAAAATTTTATCGCTTACTAAAATCTCTTTACGCTTAATTTGTATGATTTGCATATATATTAAGTGCTTAAGATTTCCTGTTTTCACTTAATTAACCCAGTTTTCGCTTAAAATTTTATGTTTGCATTTAAGCGATTAGAATTTCCTATTTTTACTTAATTAACCCAGTTTCCCCTTAAAATCTTATGTTTGTGTTTAAAATAAGCACAAGCTAGCCTACGAGAATAGCAATACATTAAGGAATATTCAGTCGCCTTAAACGGGAAGCTATATTATTAAACGAAAAACTCATTTAATAAACTAATACTATTAAATACTACACAGGTAGCAAACACACATAATGCAACCATATCAAATTAAAGGGGAAACATACATTATACACATTAGACAGCACCATGAAGAACACACACATGTGAGATACCATAACAATCGAAAAAAATCTCCTTCAACATAACATTATTGCTTTCGATCGTATACATAGAGGAAAATGACAAATAAAACCCTAGAAAAAAAATCTCCCTACAAACTACAATATCATCTAATAATCACACCATAAAACCGAAAAATTCCTATTTCTAACAAACTACTTTAAAAATCAAATGGCAAAAACCACAGAATATAAAAACAAAATAAATTGCAGAACTTCTTCAACGGCGTCTACCTCGCCTCAATACCTTAGAGCGCAAACTAATGAATTACCGAAGAGTTGAGTGAGAGTTCTCTTGCGATCAAGTGGTGGAACGAAACTCCGATCCTACAGAAGATGTCCAACAATGATAACCTTGGCGAAAAGGAAAAATACGAAGAAACAAAGAGAGGAAAAAACTGGCGTCAGGTGTTTTTTCGAGATTACCCCAAAAAAAATGCTTCCTCTCTAAGCGGCAAAGTCATTGCAGGCAAGTGCATTATGGTCACACCATGTCGCATTTGCCACAACTTTCCAGGCAAGGGATAATTTCATCCAAAAAATTCAAAACTAACTATGTTAACCACCGTTATATACTTAAGGGGTTTAAAAATCATTGTACTTAAAAGGAAGGGTTTTTAGGAGTACTCAAATTTAGAGGGGCAATTTGTGTATATTGCAAACTTGCGGGTGCTTTTGGTAATTACCAGTATTTATAATTATAAAAAAAATAAAAATAAATAAATATGAAAATTTTATTAAATATTTTAAAATTATAGAATGAAAATGAGCTAAATAATGATTTGATTTTTTTGAAAAAGAAAGATGACAATTCACAAAGAGTAGGAAAAGTCCAATTGAGACCTCCACTGAATCCACTAGCTTTGTCAGCTTTGTATCAATCAATGTCCTTCTCTTTCTTTATCTCTTTGGGACACCGCACTCACTACTTTTCCAAATATCCTGTCCTTTTTATGGTTGGAACTTGTTTCATTTTTTATTGGTTTGTTTTGAGTTTATTTCTTAAGTATAAATTTTGTTATTGATTGATGTTTACTTATAGCTAAAAAAAGGTTGTTGATCTTTATAGTTTAAAGGAAATTTGTGTATTGTAATTAATAAAAGTAAAATGATATATTTATAACTAATTTGTCCAATTTTGTGAATAAATGTCACTTAGAAGTTATTCAGTTGTAGGTGTGAAGTTAAATAAAATGATATTTTCTTCAGTCTTATTATATGTTCTATTTTTATTTTTTTTATTTGTTAAATAGAGAGAAATCAATAAAATTTTGATGGGCCTTCTAATAAAGGTAAATTTAGAAATTTGATATAATTTTTTTATATAAATTTAAGACCGTCAACAAATTCTAATTGATTTTTTTAATTCACATAAATCAGTTAAAATGGGCACATAAATAGAACTAAAAGGAGTAATTTAACATAAACAAATTTGATTTTTTTTAAATTTTTTTTTTATAATTTTAAAAATAAAATTTATCAACTGCCAAATAAAAGTTTGAGTCTTGTAAGCAAGTGATTTCGAATTTAAATACTTATATATTTAGAAAAATACCCATTGAAAAAAATTTACTCTTTCAAAACTTTTAGTATCTTGTCCTCTTAAAGAACAGGTAGATCAAAAGACCAAAATGAATAATATAAAAATAAAACTCGAATTTGAATAAATAAGAAAAGAAGTATAATTATTGAGTTAAACATAGAATTTGTTGTAGAAATTTTTAAATGAAAAAGAGAAAAAAATAGCAACCAAAAAAATATAATGGAAGAGTTCATATTAACTTGGGGTACTAAAAATACCAATATTGATCAAAAATTAATCTATTAATGCTGCATTGTGCATATCAATGACATAAAATAAAAAAAAAATGCATTTATCAAATATCATAATTTGGATTTATGTTAAAACATAAAGCACTAAATTGAGAAAAGGAGAAAAATTATAGCTAAGATAAAAAGAAATTAATGGAACCTTGATGGTCTTTTAAATAAAGGTAATTTTGGAAATTTGGTATAAGTTTTTTATAATTTTAAGATAATAAGCTAATTTTAATTGATTTTCTTAATTACTGTAAATCCGTTAAAGTGGACATATAAATTGACCAAAGGAAGTAATTCAACATGAACCAATTGGATTTTTTTTAAATTTGTTTTTTATATTTTTTCATGATTTTGCTAAATATTTTACTTGTCTGGATAGAAGCAAATTTGTTTTGAATTTAAATACTTAGGTATTTAAAACAGAGGTTTGAGTTGCATAAGCAAATTTGTTTCAAATTTAAATACTTAGGTATTTAAAAGCATACTCTTTAAAAAAAAGTTTGTCATCTTATAAGACTTTTAGGGGCCTTCTGTTGCTAGAGTAGTAATGAGAAGAAATGGAATAAAAATGGAAATAAGTGTGATGGAGTAGGAATGAGAATAACAGTTGTGTTTGGTTGGAAGAGTATGAAAGGGTAGTTTATTGAGAATGAAGAAAATGTAAAAAAAAATATATATTATCAAATTAGTTTTGTAACACACATATAATACAGTAATATTATATATGAAATAGTGAGTTATAATAAATAATATAATATATAATTGTTGTTTATTTTATTTTTAAAAAAAAATAATTTTTATGACAACTATTTTATTTATAATATTAGTTTGAATGTTATCATTTTATTTATTATAATTAATTATTTAAACTAAATACCTCACTTCATTATTATTATTATTATTATTATTATTAGGGGTTACGTCTTCTAGGGGCGTCCTCAGAATCCATATTTGGGGATGTCCCTAGGAGCCGTTGGATCATTTGATCCAACGGCTCCTGTACTATCCCAAAAAACCAAACTTAAATGAAAGTTTATCAAAACAAAAACCTGGCTCCTAGGTCTCCACAAACGCCTCCACCAGCGCCCACCCATCAACGCCCCCCATCGTCTCCACCAACGTCGCCCGTCGTCTCTACCAACACCTCCACAGCATCCACTATCTCCGCCTCCACCAACGCTGCCTCCCCGTCATCTCCACCAACGCTGCCTCCCGTCGTCTCCATCTCCACCAACGCCTTCCCCGGTGTCAAGGTTTTTTTGGGATAGTACATGATCCAACGGCTCTTAGGGACATCCCCAGATATGGATTTTGGGGACGTCCCTAGAAGACGTAACCCTTTATTATTATTATTATTATTATTATTATTATTATTATTATTATTATATTTAATGAATTTGAAAAAAAAATATATGTGAATCGTATATTTCACTCTCTTAATTACAAAGCGTTAGTTCCGGTACACTGAATTCACATATAAATTAGGGTAGCGATTGCGCCAAATTGGGCGAATGAGGGTAAAAAGATTTTTATAATAGATTAAAACTGTCATTTTAGGTTTAAATATTGGGATTCCTCTCAAATTTTATGGCAATGGGATTCAACTTTCTGATTATTGGTCTATACCACCATCATTCCCATTCACACACATCCAAACATAGGTGTTCTCATTGTGAAGGTGTTATTCCCATTCCATCACATGAGCCAAACACACATTTGGTATCTCATCCTCTTAAAAAACAGGTGGATTAGAAGACCAAAATGAAAAATAAAAATAAAACTTGAATTTGAATACTGGACCACCCTTCAGGACACTTTAGTTAAACTTTTTGACGATTTCTATGTCGGATCCCTCAACTACGAGCGTCTAAATTGGATTCACATCGCTCTCATTGCAAAAACCAATGCACCAGGGGAGGTCTCTGACTATCGTCCTATTAGTTTAATTAACTCCACTTGTAAAATCATTTCTAAGATTCTCGCCTCTCGCTTAAGTTCAGTGATTAGCAACCTGGTGGATGATTCCCAATCTGGCTTTATTAAGGGCAGATCTATTGCGGATGATATTATTGGAGCTCAAGAAGTAATTTTCAATTTGCAAAAATGGAAATCACTTGGCTATGTTTTCAAAGTTGACTTTGCTAAAGCCTTTGACTCTCTTGATTGGAATTTCCTTCTTGATGTCCTTGCTGCTAGAGGTTTTGGACCTAGATGGCTATCTTGGATTCACACTATTCTCTGTTCTGCAAAGACCCAATTCATCATCAATGGTACTACCCAAGGGTATATCCGATGTAGAAGAGGATTACGACAAGGTGATCCTCTTTCACCTCTTCTATTTGCTTTGGCTGCTGATGTCTTGAGCGCTATGTTCTTTCATGCTCTTAGATCCAAAGTACTCGTGGGAGTTCCTTTGAACCAATTTGATAGCATCTGCCACCTTCAATATGCTGATGACCTGTTAATTTTCTCTGCCGGGGGTCAAGATGATCTCCGAATCATCAAGCTTATTCTTTATGTTTTTGAAGGTTCCTCCGCTCGTCAATTAATTTCTCAAAAGAGTCGCTTTGTATTCCACAAATTATGGTTTCCAACCACATTCCTCAACTGCCAGAATCCTTAACCGCTCAAGAAATTGTTTACCCATCACCTATTTAGGGGTCCCCCTTTTTGGAAAAAGGCCAAGACGCCTAGATCGGGATAAACTCATTGGAGCGGTGCGCTCTAGACTCACCCCTTGGAAAGAAAAATTACTTATCCCCGGGTGGTCGTTTAACTCTTATTAATTCGATGCTCTCAAGCTGCTCCGATCCATCGGATGTCGAGATTCAAACTACACTCTGGGTGATCAAAGATATTGATCAAATCCGTAGAGATTTCTTATGGAAAGGACCTGATTTGGGTTCCAAAGGTATTAGGTTGGTTGCTTGGAATAGGATCACTAGACCCAAAGACATGGGTGGCTGGGGAATTCTCAATCTTCGTGATTTTAATATAGCCTTGCTTGGGAAATGGTGGTGGAAACTATCTTGCAACCCAAATTGTGGCTGGGCCAAAATCATATACATCAACTACCTAAACAGAAGCCCAACTGGAGTTTTGTCTTATACTCCACCCAGAAACAAATCTTTCTTCTGGGCGGGTGTTATCCCCGCTCTTTTACCCTTTCGGTCTTGCATAAAATTAAACCAGGATGATTCTCCTAACTGGGTTTTGGAAAAAAATGGGAAGTTCACTGTCAAATCCTTTTACAAATTTCTTATTGACGGTGGATTGCGTAGTCCACTTTACTCGCATTTCTGGAAAACTCGTAGTCCTAGCAAAATAACTCTTTTCTGCTGGCTTGCTGGAGAGGATAAAATTCTCACTCTTACAAATCTTTTCAAAAGAAGGTGCAACTTTCAAAACACCTCTGATACTTGTGTTTTATGCCACAATGCCTCAGAGGACCTTGATCATCTTTTTCTTAATTGCACATTCTTAAACCGAATCTGGGCATTCTTTCTTCAACTCTTTGACCCAATCTTCCCTCCACAATCTATCCCCTCGCTCTGGACTACCTAGTTACCATCCATTAATCTTCAACTCTGATGCATCTGGGATTTCATCTCTCGAGCGATCTTATGGAATATCTGGATTGAACGGAATACCCGTATTTTTCAACTTAATCCTTTACCGTTCTACACTATTAAATCTGCTAACATGCTGCTTTCTTGGTTTTCTTTAGCTTCTGACCGTAACCAGCAATCTCTCTCCGAGGCATCCCTACGAATCAAGCGCTCCCTCAATTTCCTTAGTGCCAGAGTCTCCACTCATTCTGGCGATCAAGATCCAGATGTAGCACATGAGTAGTCTCTACACCTATCTGACTGGACATGCCTGATGATCTAGACGGTGTTTTTCGTCTGTCCAGCTTTTATCTTTGGCTTTTCCTCGTTTTCTCGTATGTGTTGTTATGTTGTACTTAGTTTTGTTCCTCAACTCTGGTGAGAGGACTGTTCTACTGTATCCTTTGCTATTTCAATAAAGCTGTGGTTTATCCACATTTTTCAAAAAAAAAAAATTTTGAATAAATAAGAAAAGAAGGATAATTGTTGAGTTAAACATAGGATTAGTGCTAGAAATTTTAAATGAAAAAAGGGTAAGAAAAAAAAGCAATCAAAATAAAAATAGAAGAGTTCATATTAACTTGGGATACTGAAAATATCAATTTTGATCAAACTTAATCAGTTAATGCTGCGTTGTGCAAATCAATGACATAAAATTAAAAAAAATGTATTTAATTTGGATTTATGTTGAAATGATCATATATAATAAAAAGTTCACAATTAGTGGTCCTGACTGGAGTCATTATTTGTTTTGGTTCTTAAATAAACTTAAAAAATGCTTATTTTGATATTTAAGCTATATATATATATATATATGGAAAAAATTAAGCACCTGGAAGGTACCATTGATATATTAAGAATTAGTCTTGAAAGTGATTTACATTAGTTGATAGTGGCTTGATGTGAAGGGACAATAATTATTTTTCTTTCATCTTCATTTTCCATCTACTTGATGATGAGTATAATTTACACTAAATAATATAGACTTTCTTTAACTCATGGTGCATAAAATGCGAATTATTTTTTAACTAGATTTACTTTTAGGGGTCTTTTGGTTGGATGTAATTCTAAATGCAGTGGATTTCTAGTTACAATATAATTAGAAATACTTGGTTTTCAAAATACAGTGCAGTCAAATCTTGTGTTTGGTTGGATGTAACTGAAATTAATGTATTATAAAATTTTATGTTTGTTTGAAAAGATTTGTAAATCTGTAATTGGAAAATGCATATGTATGTGTGTGTATATATATATGCATATATATACGAGTATATATATGTATAAATATATGTATATATGTGTGTATATGCATATATGTATATGAGTATATATCTGTATAAGTATATTTATATGTGTATATATATGTATATACATATATGTATATAAATATATATAAGTATAAATATATATATACATATATATATATATGCATATACGTATGTGTATATATATACATATGTGGGTATATATATATGTATATATGTATGTGTATGTGTATGTGTATGTATATGTATATGAATATATATATATAAGTATAAGTATATATATATTTGTATAAGTATATGTATATGAGTATGTATATTTATATGTATATGTGTAAAAATACCTGTATATGTTTATATAAATATATAAATGTATATGAATGTGTATGTGTATGTGTATGTATGCATGTATATATATATACATTGGTTTTCAACTCCCAGGATTTGGTTTTACGCCTAATTTGGGCGTAAAACCAAAAACACCAAAAAAGCTATTGTAATGTAATCCCAATTACATCAGGGTTTGCAAATACACTCAAACAAACAATGGATTTTATAAAGTAAAGTATTTGGTTTTACATGTACAACCAAATACACCCAAACAAACACTCTTAATCTTATTGTTATTCCATTGTAGGAAAAAAAGAGAATTATTTAAAAGAACATATAAAAAGCACAAAATTAGAGAAAAAAAAGAATAAAGTTTCAACAAAGAAGTAACGAACAAGCAAAACAGAAAATCTAGCACCTATGCGCTAGCATGCAGCTCTTAGACGCTACAACATTAAGAGGTGCAAAATAGAAAGTGTAGCGCCTAGTAGGTACAGTCTTTGGCGTCTAAATGCTACTCCGATTTCAAGTTATAAAAGAGACTAGGGTTTGAGACGAAGAAAAGAGGGGAATTTCGGAGATCAAAAGTCATGGAGTGAAGATTCGACGGGGATTCATCATCAAGCTTTAGTTTTTAGTTTTTCTTTGTTTATTTGATTATGAACCTTATTAATATGTCAAGCTTTTCAATTATTATATTCTAAATACTTTTTCTAGGGCTACGATGTAGCCAGACTATAAAAACCTAGATTCATGTTTGTTTAATTTAATTGATGCTTGTTTCAAGACTATGTTGGATATTTTAATCTAAATGCTTGTGATTGCTTGATCACCAATTGCATGATTAGTAATTTGATTTGAGACTGAGAGGTGATAGATGAATTAGATCTTGGTTGAAATATCATACAATCATAATAAGATAGAGATATTTATGAGATTGTATGCATTATTAAAAAAATGTTAGAGCTTAATGAGTTCTATAGGTTCATAGTTATTTCAGAGATGATGTTAACTTATCTAATGGAATATGCTATTAATGCTTGAAAAAGATCAATATGTAATGTAGGGAAATTTGATGACAACATAAGAAACAAATATTAATTGATTGAACTGAATGATCTAGGTAGAATTAGTCTAGGTAAACTCGGAAACCCTAGAATCTTTTGGTATTGATTTCTTCTCATCTGACTATCTTTCTCTAATTCTTGAATTAGATTTTCTAAATGAATTCTCTTCAATCTCATTAATCATGTAGAATTAGGGTTCATAATTTTGTTAATTAACAAATTCAATCCTCGTGGGACAATACTCTCTTACTCTCTTATCATCATATTACTTGTTTGCGATAGTGTATACTTATGTTATAAAAATCAATCAACACTACCATTTTTTTTAAAAAGATTAAGATAATTTCTTTTTTAAATTGTGGAGATAAATGAATTATAATTCAAGTAACATATAATTTACTAATATAAGTTGTTATCACATTAATGGTGCTACATTTATATTTTCAATTAAATACAACAAAGGTAAAGTAGAAAAAGGAGAGACAAGGATCGTTCTTATAATATTTTTTCTTAATTCTAAATATAACTGTTTTTTAATTAGAGCTTAACTTATATAGGTACGTGTAAAAGAGAAACAAGCAATTACTACATAAACAAAAACCTAATGATGGGAGAACAATGAAAGGTGATATTAAAGGTAATATCAAATGGTCCAATGGTGTAGAAACATCCATTGATGGTAAATAAACAGTGGAAAATGATAGAGCTTACGTGGCTAGCAAATGTTGTCATGCTCTTTATATTATTAAATCCGGATTGATCAACGACCCGTTCCAGGCTTGGTTTCACGGTTAAACCGTCGAGTCAATTGGGTCAAGTTAATATTTTAAATATTTTTAATATTTATATTCATATTTTCTATTTTATTTAAAAAAAAACGGTGATATAGAACTACGGTATATAACCATAATTTTATATTAAAAATATCTTAAAATAAGTAAAATAGTAATTTAGTTAAAAAATTAAAATCTATCTGGGATATAAAAACCTAGTCAACAGGTTAAAATGAGTTTAAACAGATTTAACTAATTTTGATTGAATCAATGTCTTAAATAGTTTAAAAAGTGAATTGACCTCATCAAATTGAACGGTCAAATCGATAATTGATAAGTCATTTCTGGCTTAATAACTATGATTAGGAGGGGAATCAAATTCTTGATCTTCGATTTAGAAGTCAAATGTTTTAGTGCTGGGCTATTGTGGTGATCACAATATTGAATAAAAAACACTAAAATAAAATATTAAAGAATTATAAAAGGATCCGAGGGTGTTTGGATAGAGGATTAAAACACCAACAAGTATTAATGATCCAAACCAGACTCTTAATTTTTAATTTGATTTATCCTAAAGATACATGTGTAATTCCTATCTCTTGTTAGGCTAATAAAATAAAATAAAATAAAAAGGGAAAAAGGAGATAAATGTGACCACATGTTTGACCCCTCAAAGAAACGGATACAATTTAAACAAAGATGACGGCCTGAATGAATGCGCACCATGTTCATGTACACATCCATATTGAATGTGGACCATGTTCATGTTCATATATATATATATATATATATTTTTCTTGGGACACTTAAAACACAACACAAAGTCACAAACACTAGAGACTTCCTTTTTAGACAATTTTTTTTTTTAATTTTTATTTTTCAATTCAATTTAAACTTGAGAAAACGTGCTCAATTCCTCTTCTTCCGCTAACGAAAATGACCTACTATCCCCCATGACCCTTTTTTTTCCCTTGGAAAATTTTTTATTTTTCTCTATATGGAATATATTTAATTATGTGAGCATTAAAAAAATTCTAGTTTCTTTTAAATTATATGGAATATTTTTTTAAAATATATACATAATAATTTATTTATTTTTCTATAAAAATTCTCTATAATCCAAGCGTTTCTATTTTTTTTTCTCTTTTGTTTCTCTCTCTTAATCATTTTCACTTTTCTCTTCTCATTGAAAAAAAAAAACTTTTCCCACTATTTGTACTTTTAAAATAATTTTCTTTCATTGTTACTAGAAGTATTCTATTTTACTTCTTCAATTATTTTCAATCAAATTACATAATTATATAAAAAAACAAGAAATCAAATGTTCATATCCAATAATAATTTTGTCATAAGCCAAGGATTCAAACCCTAACTCAATTTTTGAATTTAAAAAAAAAAATAAAATACTAACTTTCCTCTTAAAAAAAATAGTAATAATATATATTTTTAAAATTTATATATATTTAATAATTAAAAATAAAATTTTCAAACACTAAATCCAACAAATAAGGTACACCAAATAAACAAAGATCATCCCAATGAGCAGGCATTCCCATCTCCTACACATCATCACCATTGCATCAACATCAACAAGCTTAACCTGTTCCAGCGGCTCATCTGAACATCGTCTATAAATATAGAGCAAACTCCAGCTCACGAGATCATCACCTCATTATCATCAAATCAAAGCAAATCCATGGCGGAGACGATGCATTCCCTCTCCTTCTCCAACCCTAACCCTAACCCTAACCCTAAAAAGCGCAGCTCCGCCGATGATGACGGCGCCGCGGCGGAGAACCACCGATCTCTCCCCAAGAAACCCTCTCCGACCTCCTGGGGCTCCGATCCCGCCGGCAACCTCGCTAACGCACGCCACGAGTTCGGCGAGCACGGCGGCGTCAATATGTCAATAGAGGCTTCGGCGACCTTCACCGTCATGGAGCCTGAGACTATGCGCCGGATGTTCACCGGCGAGCTCGGCCCCGATCGTGATTTCTTCATCTATAGTCGCCATTTCAACCCCACCGTCCTCAATCTCGGCCGCCAGATGGCTGCCCTAGAGTCCACCGAGGCGGCGTACTGCACCTCCAGCGGTATGTCCGCCATCTCCTCCGCCCTTCTCCAGCTCTGCCCCGCCGGATCCCACATCGTTGCCTCCCGCTGCCTCTACGGCGGCACCCACGCCCTCCTCTCCCATTTCCTCCCCCGATCCTGCTCGATCCGCACCACCTTCGTCGATATCTCCAACATCGACGAGGTTCGCGATGCGATCCGCGTCGGTGACACCAAGGTATTGTACGTGGAGTCCGTATCCAACCCCACTCTGACCGTCGCCGATGTGCCAACGCTGAGCGCGGTGGCGCACGAGAAAGGCGTGCTGCTCGTCGTCGACAACACCTTCACTCCGATGGTGCTCTCGCCGGCGAAGCTCGGCGCCGACGTGGTGCTGCACAGCGTCTCAAAGTTCATCAGCGGTGGTGCTGATATCATAGCAGGTATGTAGTGCGAATCTCAATGCACTCGATGTGTTCGATGTTTTGCGTCCGTGTTTGTTAAGAAGTCACAGGCTTTCACGCGCGTCACACTCACATGGGTGGGCTCTTTGCCGCTCAGCGTCTCGGCCATTAGCCGCCCATGCACACCGCTTGTGTGTGCGGTGTCGGGTCGGATCGGTTCACGTTTTCACCCGATCCGTTTTCAATATATATATATAAATTTATTTAATTTACTTTATTAAGAATAAAATAGAATTTTATAAAACCATATCTATATCTTTATACATAATTATTAGGAATTGCCAAAATGATTAGACTTATTAAAATAAGTTTCTCATGAAAATAAGTTTCTCATGTGACGTGCAAAATAGTAAAAATTTGAATTCTTATAGAAGGAATTAACTCATTAATAAGTAACTTATTAGCTGAATAGCTGGGTCGCTGGGTTGTGAAGAGGCCTCCTTCCTCTTTCTTTTTCATGTATTTTTTGTGTTTCTGTTGTGTTTTTGTTTTTGTGCTGTATATACCACTTCTAGTAATTTGATGTTCTCTCCTCCCTTATGTGAGAAAAGTTATTTTCTCTTTGTTTAATTGAAATGGTTTATTTTTTTTAAAAAAAAAAATTCACAATTAACTCACATACTATAGACAAATGTTTATCGTCTTTTTATAAAAAAAAATATTAAAAATATACCAGTAATTTAATCATACAGGATGCCGTAGAGGGTTAAGTTTTTTTTGATAAATTTCCATGTCTGATCTGATTTATTTACGGAAAAAATTTTGTTTGCTTGTATTTTAAAACGAAAATAAACATTTTCAATGTAATTTATTATAGAAGAAACTTGATTATTAAAAAAATAAGCAAATTTCTTTTAATTAAAAAACCTTTTATTTATATAAAATTGTTTTAAAAACCTCATTTTGAATTATTCAATATTAATTCATCAGTGATCAGTCAAATTTTTGTTTTGCCAATTAACTTGTAAGTTTGTTTATATAGGGAACCTAAATCAGTTTAATATGGATTGAGTCATACGTTTGACGCCTGCCTCTTGTGTGTTTTGTTCTTAGGAAATGGTTGAGAGGAGTCACAGAAAATTATTATTTAATTCCTGCCATGATTCCACCATGGACTAAAGTTTAGATAAATCAATAGAAATGAATAAGATTAAATTTGGTGGGATTTGGATTTGAATACTTAATACTTGTCGGAATCTTAGTCACTGTCTGGACTGTGGTCTTATCTTATGTTTGGCTTTTATAAGTTTATTCTAAAAATCAGATTGTTTTACTAGAATGATTATGAAATCTAGATAAAGGTTGAAAAGCTATGAATAAAGACACATGTGTCACATAGTAAGCCGATGCTGATAACATAGATAACTTATGTACGATTTACCATAAAAATAAATAAAAGCAAATGATTTGATAATATTACTTTTTTTTTTTATTTTTTAAAGAACAAGAATATTTTATTCTTGATTACATGTTTGACTGCAAACGAACTTATCTTCTCGAGTTTTATTTATTTTTTTAAATTAAAATATAAATGAGATTAAAGTGTTAAAGCATAGAGAAACGGAACTAAGAAAACAAATATGTCTTAATTTCATAACATAGTGCTAGATTTACTTCCGTTCCATTTTGTTTTTGATATTTGTTTTCACAAAAAATGTATATCAACATAAGAAGCTTACAATTCAAGTTTCATTAGATTATTTGGAAATTTGGTTTACTTTTAATTCAACTTAAAAAAAAAAAAACTCTGACTTACAGTAAAAATGATATATTTTACTTTTTTAAACAAGTAATTTTGAATTTAAATTTTTATGTAAATTAAAAATTTTTGTTGAGTTTTAAGTACTTTATTTCAGTTATTAGAGTCTGTCTATGCCTCTCAGAAAAACTGGTGAATTAAAGAAGAAAAAAAATATCAGAAATGATGGCATCATAACTGGTACATATTTTTTTATAAAAAGTTAATTCAGAGAGTGTAACTGTAACATCATATTATGTGCAGGAGCAATATGCGGACCAGCATGGCTAGTAAACTCAATGATGGATCTACACAATGGAGCACTAATGCTACTGGGACCAACAATGAACGCCAAAGTAGCCTTCGAGATCTCAGAACGTCTACCCCACCTATCCATCCGCATGAAGGAGCACTGCCACCGCGCCATGGAATTCGCCACTCGCATGAAACGCCTTGGCCTACGCGTCATCTACCCAGGTTTAGATGACCACCCTCACCACTCCCTTCTCAAATCCATTGCCAACAAAGGCTATGGTTTTGGTGGCATGCTTTGCCTTGACATGGGCACTGAGGAACGTGCCAACAGACTCATGCATCACCTTCAAAACACTGCCCAGTTTGGTCTCATTGCTGTGAGTCTTGGTTATTATGAGACTCTTATGTCTTGTTCTGGGAGTAGTACTAGTAGTGAGATGTCTGATGAGGAGAAGTTACTTGCTGGGATCTCACCTGGTTTGGTTAGGATGTCTGTTGGGTATAGTGGCACTTTGGAGCAGCGTTGGGCACAGTTTGAGAAGGCTCTTGCAATTGTGCAGCAACAGGATGGGAATCTTGCTCATGCTAATAATGCCTTCTCTTCTTATGGTAAGAACTAAACCAGAGTGTTGGTGCATTGGTTATGGTTTGTTGTAGGTATTTTCAATATCAGTATTTATCAAAGTTTCAGTTTATATCCCAACCATTAAGGAGGTCCCTGTTGGAAGTGATGCATGCATGTTTCTGTATAAATAAATAAAGCATCTGAGTTTATCTATATATGTGTTGCCATACTTAACATTGTTCTTCTATGTGCTGCATTATTTATAAATGTCTTTGACTCACTAGTTCTCTAGAGAAGCACTTGTTTAAATAACTTATATCTTCTATCACTTGGAACAACCTTACTATTAATTGATAATTGGAGATGATTGATTTTGATTTAATTAATATTAATTTTAAATTTTTTAAAATAAAATTGAGTGTTTGTTAATTTATTAAATTTTATTAAAAAAACAGGGTGGGATAATTAATTATTTTTCCGTAATAAATACAGGAAAAATTGTTTTATGAAATCCAAATTATTTAATGGGACAAGTTTCATAAATGGAACATTATGGCTAATGGATTGCAAATGGTAAAAACAACTTGAAATTTGATTAGTGTGGACAAATAACTGAAATCCTAACCAGAAAACGGATAACATACATGGTAAAAGGCAAGTAAAAACCAAAGTAAACTTTCTCAACTCATCTGGTCTGGAAAATGTTCTGAATCATTTTTCTGGGAGATTCCTCTGCTGCAGTTTCCAGCTCGAAAATTTCATCGGAAGAAAGACGCCAACCTAATGAACCCAAATTCTCCTCAGCTTGCTCAACTGTCTTTACTCCAGGTATTGGAATAGTTCCCTTGCAGATACACCAGTTTATCGCAATCTGAAAAAAAAAAATGGCGATAATGCCGTCACAATGTATGCTTCATTCTAATCACAAGTTGCACCAATAACTTCCAAGATAATCATAATTTAAAAAAAATCTTTAGCTAATTCTTGAATAAAAGAATCAAATTATGTACTTGTGACATAGTTTTTCCTCTCCTCTGTGCAATCTCTCTGAGTGAATTTAGTAAAGGATTCAGACCGGGAAGAATCTGACGGAACAGCAAACCCCTGCCAACGAAAAGAACAACAGATCAGGTCGATAGTTCCTGTTTTATTCATCTCCGGAAAGATTGGATCTAAAATACCGTGGTCCACGAGGGAGATTAGAAGTTGAATATTTTCCGGTCAGCATTCCTAATCCAAGAGGACTGTATGATATTAGGCCAATGCCTAAGGAATTGCTTATTGCCTTCAGTTCCATTTGTTCCGGGCCCATACTCAACAAAGAAAATTGAACCTGGTGTTTAAAATCATACGAGAAGGTAATGAGCAATCGCCACTGGTTCACACAATAGGATATAGCAATATTACAAGATAGTCAATGAAGTACCTGAGCTGAGCATAGTGGAACACCTCGAGAGTTGAGATAATCGTAAATCTTAATAAGTTGCTTTGGGCCATAATTGCTAACACCAACAGCACGAACCAAACCCTATAAAAGTAATTAAAATAAAAGTGTGAATTAGTTCATATAGCTGTGAAGGCTAAAATAGTTACCGATGGCAAGTGAACTAATTTATTTAGTGAATATCCCTAATAAAATCACCAACACGTTAACAGTCACAGAAGTTCAGTAGCTAGACCGAAAAGAAGTAGGAAGACATCAATTTCATTACATCAAGTAAAAGAACTAGAGGATAGCAAAGGTAAACTACTACTTGCTATATTAACTAAAAGATCAATGAAGGCATAAGTTGCTCCTTCATAAAACAAAGAGTTGTAATGAGAATCTAGATGTCTAGATATAGTCAAAACAATCCCTTGAAGTGCAGCTGTTTTGTCACCAGAGTGAACAAATGATATACTAAGTTTCTTATATTAATCATTAAGAATGCTTAAACTTGTGTAAAGTAACCTTCTCATACATAGCAACTAGCCCGTCCCAAAGAGCCTTTTCTTGCAAAGGAGCGTAATTTGCGGTTGACCAGTGCAACTGACCAATTCCAATTTGCTCAAGTTGCAATCGATCCAATGAGGACCTGCCAAACACATTTAACCAATTTATCATTCTACACAAGCAGCCAAATGTTGTAGATTGCAAAAATAAAAATCACTTTATTAAAAGAAAATGCCTCAAGAAGATTTACTTTCAGAATATCAACTCTACCTAAGTTTTTTATCAGAAAATACTGTAAAATCTACAAAACCCTGGATATCCAATAAAATGATCAACGAATGCTGGCGTTATAATCAAATAAGCAGCCTCCTAGATAGAATGCTCTACTGTGGTAAAAAATAGATTGTGCATACATTAGGTGTTTGTGCACATATTTATCTGCGCAATAATGCATCAAGCAGCAATATTAGGGAGATTGTACTCGCAGGCCTTCACAAACTGCCCAGCAGTCAAGCGCCAGGGGTATGCAGCAAACTTTGTAGCAATAACAATTTTGTCCTGAACTTTATTCGGTCCTGGAATAGAAAATAAGCAAACAATGGTCTTGAAAAACCTCTTCCAAATAACTGCAAATTAAGGATGTACTCACTATAAAAACAAGATTTAAGCCATCATTCACAAGAAATAGACCTTTTTGATGAAAAACATTGTACATACATAAGAGCATTGCTAGTATGGACATCTTATTTAGTAAATTTAGGTGATGCTTTGAGTATACAATTCAAGCAATTCACGCCACATGTTCAATAAAATACCTGCTCACTATCCACAGATAAAAAGCAATCTTAGAATGGAAAGATAAATGCAAAAGCATTATCACATATAAGAAGTTTGAAAAACCTCTTCCAAATGGCTGAAAATTATGGATGTACTCACTATAAAAACAAGATTAAAGTCATCATTCACAAGAAATAGGCCTTTTCGATGAAAAACATAGTGCACACATAAGAGCATTGCTAGTATGGGCATCTTATTTACTAAATTTAGGTGCTTTGAGTTTGAGTATACAATTCAAGTAATTCATGCCAAATGTTCAATGAAATAGCTGCTCAATATCCACAGGTAAAAAGCAATCTTAGAATGGAAAGATAAATGCAAAAGAATTATCACATATATTATGTTTACAAAAACTCTTCCCAATAGCTGCAAATTATGGATGTACGAGCTATAAAAACAAGATTAAAGCCAGCATTGACAAGAAATACACGTTTTTTTGATGAAAAACATTGTGCACACATAAGAGCATTGCTAGTAAGGGCATCTTATTTACTAAATGTAGGTACTTTGGGTATACAATTCAAGTAATTCATGGCACATGCTCAATGAAAAACCTGCTCAATATCTTCATATAAAAATTCAATCTTGGAATGGAAAGATGGATGCAAAAGCATTGTCGCATACAAGATGTTTGATGAAATACCTTGACGAATGAATTTCCCAAGAAGCCGTTCGCTCTGGCCATTCAACCTCCCAGTGCCATAAGAATCAGCAGTATCAAAGAGATTGATCCCATTCCTGATTGCCAAATTGAAGGTCTCTTGAAGAACACTGTCCATCTCCTCTCTGTACCCCCAAAGCAGCTGGTTGCCCCAAGCCCATGTCCCAAATCCCATGGGCGACACCGAGAGAGGTCCGAGCTTGACCTAGACCAAAGAAAGGAGGCATTTTGAAGGCGTTTGGAAAACGAAAAGCATGAATTAGAGGGGAAGAGAAGGTGAGACCTTTTCCCAGGGCCAGAAGCGAGGGCCGAGACGGGGAGGGGAATTGAGAGTGGTGGAGGAGAAAGATGGCCATGACCTGGTTGAGGTGGCCACGGCGGCCGCGGCGGAGGTGCTGGTTTGCCGGCGAGGAACGGCGCAGGAGAATGCCGACGTGGTGCTTGTTATTAGCGCCATGGCTTCTCTCGTCCATGATTTCAGCCTCTCGATTTTTATCTTCTTAAAATTTTAAATTTAATAATTTATTAATTAGTATTAATACTTCCAAAGAAAAGTAGTAAATACAACATATTTTTTTTAATAAAAATAATTTTTTAAATATTTTTTAAAATTAAATTACAACAATATTGTTTCTTAATTTTAAAATTTTTAATTATTTTATCAATAATGTTAGTGCAACCGCACTATTTATTGGCATGATTTGCACTCAGGCCGGTTGATCAAGCGTAAAAGCATAATCGATGATGCAAGCATGGTGACCTGACAGGAGACTTGAGTCAAAGCAAACATCTTGAAAAACTGATAGCTATTTTTAGTAAGTCTCAACTGAGCCAAAATATCTGAAGATCATGGTGAAAGTCTATCTTAAAAGATCTTATGAGTTATTTTTTTGCAATGCATTATAACTCAAGACAAGATCATATCGAGACCATATTTAGATGATTTGATTGAAGACTAAATATGGTGGAGCTTAATTAAAGAAAGATCTATTCAGTGGTGTGAATGAAGGAGATATGATTTGAAGAATCCTGACTGAGAATCATCAAGTCTATTAACCTGAAGATTTGAGGACCAAACTTGGGTGAATTGAAGATCAAGTTTGGAGAATCTTTGAAGACCAAAATTTAGGAGAATTTGGCAGAGTTTCATGGAAGACGACAAGGACATCGCCCCTTGCGAGGGGACTCGCGTGATGAGGAACCCGAGGAGGTAGAGGCTAGTTGCCGGCAATCGGGATCGGGAGGTTTGGCTGCATCGACTCGGACTAAGCATGACCGGGAGGTTGATGGGTCTTGAGGTCGTCCGCAACGTAACCGAACTCCCGTCAAGTCTGCAGTCAGTGCCATGTTGCGAACTTATGTTACAACGAGGAGTTCTGCATGACTAATTTTAGCGGGTTTTTAAATTAGTAGCATGAGATTAGAAAGAGTATGTGCTATATTTGGGACGTTGAGGCGTCTATATAAGTTACCTTGCTCGTAGATTGTAGGTGTGACTCTTGAGTGACTCTTTGAGGAGAGTGTGTGAGCACCAAACAATCTAGAGAGGGTAGTGATCTTTATTGTTGAGAGTGTGAGTGACAAGTGTTTGTACTCATCTATTTTTTTACCTCTTTTAGTGGATTGTTTATCTCCCAGGGCTTGGCCCCCGCATGCAGTGGCAGTGGGCCCTGAACCCGGGTTATCAACGCTATGTGTCTCCCTTGTGTTTGTTTGTGTGCTTTTTCTTTATTGGTTTGTGTGAGACTTCTATGAGTGCTTAAGTGTTACTTAATACCCACAAACCACACCGGAGGAACTAACAAATAATATTTAAAAATAACTAAATCGTATACATTAAAAATAAAAAACAGTTGCAAGCGAGAGAGTGACAAGCAATGGTAATCATGGAGAAAATAAAGAAAAATAGTCTAACGATTAAATTAAAACAGACTATAAGAACAAGACACATCATTGACACTCTATAAATGGCATAGAGATGGTCTGTTGTACCTTTATCCTATTTTTTAACCATAATTTTTTTAATATTTTTGCATACTTATAAGTTAGAAGAGCAATTTGGTCTTATTTCCATTCTTTTTAGCCATACTCCCAACCATGTCTTGTCATTTGAAAGCCATGTCTTGTCAATTCAAAGCCATGATTTGTCTTTTAAAGCCATGCTTTTTCCTTTTCATTATCTCTTTGCTTTTCTCTTGGAGAAGAAGGAGACTTTAAATGAAAAATCCTTCATTTGATAGCTTGAAGCTCCATCATTTTCTTCCTCCTCTCTTGAAGCTAGCAAGTAAACACCATATTATATCTTGTTTTCTCCTTGTTTTCTTCATCTTTGCTAGAGGAATCTAGTGCTTGTGGTAAATGAGCACGTTTGAGCTTTGATTCTTGCATTATCTTCTTGTTCAAGTGTAGAAGGTTATTGGATTATCACTACAAGAAAAATGTAAATTTGAGACGCATCTATTCTAAGACGGTTGATTCCGAGCCAAATTTGTCACTGAAATCGCACGAATAAAAATTTAGCTGACAATGTTGTCACCAGATTTAGAGCACTGCTACTAAATCGTGACAATTTTTGTCACAAAGATTTAAGCACCATTTACGTTTTCGCCTAAAAATTTAGATAATAAGCAGTTAAAAACCGCTGACAAACACATTTGTCACGATTTTTTCAGCACGAACAATCCTAAACAAATTCCCCAAAACCATAAACAATGGAGTCCATGGGTTTTGGAACGTGTTTGCACGGCCAACCCTAAACCGTGCAAAAAATCGCGACAAACATATAACGCTTTTTATTTGTCACGATTTTTGGCATGATCAACCCTAAACCGCGCCAAAAATCGCGACAATAGAATCCATGAGTATTTGGTACGCTTTTTGGCACGGCTTTAGGGTAACTGCGCCAAAAACCGCGACAAACACATCATACATTTATTTGTCACGCTTTTAGGCACAGCCAAGATTAAACCGTGGCAAAAACCGCGACAATAGAATCCATGGATTTGCAGACGGTTTTTTGGCACGGCTTTAAGATCGACCGCAAAAAAACCGTGAAAAACACATCATACATTTATTTGTCACGCTTTTGGCACACCAAGATTAAACCGTGGCAAAAAACTCGCGACAATAGAGTCCATGATTTGGCACGGTTTTTTGGCATCGGCTTTAAGATCGACCGTGCCAAAAACCGTGACAAATACATCATACATTTATTTGTCACAGTCAAGATTAAACCGTGGCAAAAACTGTGATAATAGAGTCCATGGTATTTGGCACGGCTAAGATTGATCGCGCTAAAAACCGCGACAAACACATCATACATTTATTTGTCACGCTTTTGGGCATAGCAGTTTAAACCGCGCAAAAAAATCGCGATAACGGAGTCCATGAGATTTGGCATCGCTGTTTTGGCACGTTTAGGTCGACTCAGCGCAAAAACCGCGACAAACACATCATACCTTTTCTTTGTCACATTTTGGCACGCCCAAGCTTTAAACCGCGCCAAAAACCGCGACTAATGGAATCTATGAGTATTTCGGCACGGTCAACTTTAAACCGTGCCAAAATTCGCGACAAACACATCATCTCTTTCTTTGTCATGGTTTTTGGCACGATCAACTTTAAACCGCGCCAAAAATCTGCGACAATGGAGTCGATGGTATTTTGGCACGTGCTTTAAGGTCGACAAGTAGCAAAAACTGTGACAAACACATCATCTTTTTCTTTGTCACGGATTTTGTCACGGCCAACTGGAGTCCATGACATTTCGACACTATTTTTTTGGCATGGTTTAGGCTTGACCGCACTCAAAAATTAGATAAGTATATAAATTTTTCTTACATAATTTAATTACGCATACACATAATATTCTATATTTATAATAATTTCATAATAATTATACTTTTTTGTTATAATTACGTACTCCACAATAAAAAAAATTATTTTTTTCTTCATAATATTTTTCTTAGAAACTCTTTTACCATGCTTCACAAAAAGTATATGAGAATCCATAATTTAATTATACATACATATGATATTCTATATTTATAATAATTATACTATATTTATTATAATTATACTGTATTTATAATAATTACATAATAATTACACTATATTTATAATAATTACTTACCCATAATAAAAAAAACTTATATTTTTTCTTGCATAATATTTTCTTAGAAACTCTCTACTATGCTTCACAAAAATATATGAGAATTTTCTTGCATAATTTAATTATGCATATATATGATATTCAATATTTATAATAGTTTTTTATATTATACTTTAAAATTAGATAAGTATAAATTAACTAATATAATTAAAATAGATTCTTTAAAAATTTTCAAATAAACAAGGAATGCCTTTATTTGATATGATATTTGGCATGCTATTTGACACGGTGTGGCTAAGATTGTACAAAAAAACGTGACAAAATCCCTAGAGCATTCTCCCAAAATGCCGCCTTGTTTCTAGTTAGGACAAAGGGCGCCCAGTCTTTTGGTCTACGGGTTTTGTGTGACTATACAAAATCTAGAGTTAATTACTTGCATTTCAAAAGTTAAGAATGTGTTCCCAGGTGTTCATAGCATGGAAGCTTAGTACTGCGAAGTGACCTGACTAACGCTCTAACTACCTACTCACGGAAGGAAGTTGTTGACTACATGACCTTTACTGTTTAGGCTCGCTTTTAAATTGAGCCAGAGCCAAAGATATGTTAACTACATGACCATCACCAACCACTTGGAGAGCCATGACATCCGAGACGGTAATAAAAACAATAATTGTAGTTATTAACAATTTTGTTTATTATAATATATTTATAAAAATTTTATTAAAAATATTATTATAATTATTACAATTATGCATCTAAAAGTCAAGGCATAAAAATTTTGAGGTATTTACCTCATTAAAATAATTTAGGTTTTTAAATGAAAATAAAAAGAAAAGGTATCCATTTTTTTACAAATAATCATAAAATCAAATAATTTCATACATTGTACTATTTAGTTTGTTGGTGTTAAATTTGAGCTTTTATCAAGAGATTGATTGCATTATTAGTGAGATATTAGGTAGCCAAATTTAACGTGTGTTTTTTTATTTTCTATAAACTAAGTTTTATATTTATTTTTGAAAAAACTAAAATGTTTAGCTTAGTATCATCAAAGAACGGTTTAAATTTTGATATTAATTTTTTTATATAATTGTGATAATATTTATATGTTAAAATTATAATAAGTAAATTAATTAATAAATTAAAGAGTTATAATGCTTTCGGATTTCTTTTAAAAATTAACTATTAAGGAATAAACACCCACTCTATAATAATAATAATAATAATAAACTTGGTTATTGGAAAAAGTGAAAAACCCTAAGGGCCCGTTTGGTTAGAGGGAATGAGAATATGGGGATGGGGAAGTGAAGGGATGGGATGGGGATATGAATAGTGAAAGGGGATCGAGATGGGGATAAAAGAATGCTTTGGTCAGTGAATCGTGATAGTAATACGAGAGTGATAGGGGAAAAATTTTAGTAAATTTACTTTTTGTACCCTTGAGTATTTTTAATTAAATAATGTATCTTAATTGTAAAAAGAAACAATTATTAAATGCCTCCAATTTTTATAAATAATATTTAAATGAGTTATTGATGTATTTATTTTTTAAATAAAATTTTAAATTAATTTAAGAATAATTAATTTTTTAATTTATAAACACATTATATTTAAGAATAATTAATTTTTTAATTTATAAAAATAATTTAAAACAAAAATTATTCATTTTTTTATTATTATAATTAAATATTTTTAAATAAAGTCTAATTTAATTATTATATGTTTTATTATAATTATTAAAATAATTAATCCATTTAACTATTATCCAATTTAGTTTTTTTATGATTAAATATTTAATTAAATATATATTTTTAATTACTGGTTTCATGAAAATTAAAATGGACAAAAATTTCTACTTTCCTAAAAAGAAATCTTGAAGTCTATTTTTAATTATGATTTAATTATGAGTAATAAATATTTAAAAAAATATTTTTTTATTTAATTATACTAATTAAATATTTTTAATGATATAAATTAATTTAATTATAGGGTGTATTTAATTAAAAAATAATTTAATTATAACATGTATGGGGTGTATTATAGAAAATAATTTTTTTATTTATTAAGGGTATATTGGTAATTAAAAAGGCAAAAAGGAAGGGATCGCTCATGCCCCCAATTTTGGGGGCATGAGCAATATGGGTTTTGAGGGATGAAGCCCCCTCATTCCCATCCCTCATCTCTATTGGTGCATACCCAAATATGGGTATGCACTAGAAAGTGGGAGTGATCCCCATGCCTTGGGGATCACTCCCTCAATCCAAACACTACCTAAATCTAGTTTTCCCAGCCTGCTCAAAATTTCCCAATATCTTTATTGCCCGCCAAATCCCACATTTCTCATCTTCTTCAAAGAACCTTGTCCCTCGCTTGTCGACCAACCTCAAGAGCAAGTCAAGCCCCTCATCTCCCGGGAGACCCCACGTCCTCCCTCGCCTTCCGGATCTCCATCCCTCTTCTACTCCTTGGATGGTGATGCTCAAGGCGCAACGGTGAAGATCACCGAGAAAAATCCGCCTGGGGAGCACTAGGGCCTTTGCCTACACCATGCTACTGGGAAGGTATCACGTAGCTTTTGCACTCGTTATCCAAAGAACTCGCCACAAGCTCGCATAATACTCGTATATCAACTCCTTCCTTGCTCTCCCTTTGATTTCCTTGCATTTGGATCCCGATTTTTTTCTTTTTTTCTTTTTGTTTGTAACAGTGCTTGGTGTGGATCTAACTGGGGGTGTGAGGATTTGTGGAGATGTATTTCCTTTTGGTGTGGATATAAATTTTTGGTGTTTTTATTTGCGATTTGACCATCTTTTGCTCCTTTTCTATTAGGAATAATGATCAGTTCTTGGTAAGAAACTAATTTTTCAATGATTGGTTAGAAGAATTTTAAGTGTTTTCCTTTTTATTTATTTTTTTTGTTTAGGTTTGCATATTCTATCTCGGGTTCTTAGAGCCCTTGACACTATGTTCCTCCCATTTCACTTTATTTGAAAGTTATATCATAAAGTTACTTGAAGGTATATGAACATGAAGGTAAATGTTTTATGTCCGCACAAAAACACCTACTCATGCATCTTTTAAAAATCTTCTCCTTGATGAAAATGGCAACTTCTTGATTAACAAGTAATTGTGAGTTGTTTCTTGTTGTGATTTGGCATGTGTTTTCATAAATGTAGGAACTTTTTTTTTTTAATTCTTTTTGGGCTTCAAATATGTCCTATAAGGCTCCATATTATGCAATATGCATAACTTTTGCTGAGTATTCTTTGTTGGAATTTATATCCGTGATATTCGATTAAAAAGCATGACATATATTGGAAGAAAAAAACAAATGAACATGGTCTCACTTTGTTTATATTTGAGTAATGTCATATGCAATAATTTAGGAGCTGTTAAATCTTCTATTCACTGTGCAGTGACGAAGAGTCTCCATTTCCATGAATATATGTTACAATTAATTATTTCATATAATGCTTGTAATGTCTGTAATGGTTCAGAACTTTTGGTTCATGCTAGTTCTTTGTGTGTGCCACAGTGTTTTTATTTTAACATGGGAAACCCGATTCGTCTTTTTGTCTGATTTGGTTTGTGTTAATCAATATGTTTTGCAAAAGATATAAAAACATCTTGTTGTTCTGTTTATTATTACATGTTTTTGTGTTATCAAACAAATTTTTAGATATAGAACTTTCTCTAATTTAATTATTTACTTTTTTAAATTTTAGTTAAATTTTCCCTTTCCATTTTTGCAGATATGTTACATTTTCATATGATTTGCTTCCTGAGTTCTCAATTCACAATTTGTCTTTTGATTTAATAATTGGCATCTGGCATTACACTAGGTAGAATTCATTGTTGTTACTTCCATCTAAATTCATTACCAAATCCATCTTTTCTATTTCTTCCCGACTTCCGGATGAGTCGCTTGCTTTGGTCTTAGTAGCCTAGTATCAATTTCTTCTTAGCCAAGTTTTTTTGCTCGCATGCCACATGCCCTTTGAACACCAGCAGGAGAGTTACAAGTACATGCCAATAAGCACACTCCAATGCTGAAGAGAGCTCGTATTTCTGTCGTAGGATGATGTATAAGGTTTATGATGATGTGTAGGTTTGATGATAGATTGGACCTTATTGTTGTAATAATGCTATCGTTGTAATAACATTTTGTATGCTTTACAAATATTGTAATCTATATTTTGATGAAATTAAATTCCTTTCTAATATTAAATAAATCTATTTGTAATTTATTTTATTTTTTCAAATAGAATTGTGTCAATTTCAATGACAAAAAATCATGTCATTATCATCACTAAATTCAAAACCGTGCCAAAAAAAGGTGCCAAAAAAGTATTAACAATCATGTTACCGTGACAAAATATGTGCCAAAAACTATTTTTTTATGACAAAAATAACCGTGCCAAAAATCGTGACAAAATCAATAATGCCAAAAACCGTGACAAATCAACCGTGCCAAAACCGTGGCAAAATCAATCAAAGTACAAAAACCGAGCCAAAATCAATCAGTGCAAAAATCGTGACAATGTTAACTCGTGCTAAAAACTCGTGATAAAAAAACACCGTGCTAAAAACTCGTGACAAAAACCGTGGTCTAAAAACCGTGAGAAATAAAAACTGCGGTCTAAAACCGTGATCAAAAAAACTCGTAGTCTTATAACCGTGACAAATTTGTCACGGTTTTACTATTCTGTGACAAATTATATTTGTCACGCATGCTATAGGCACGGTTACTATTCGGTGTCAAAATCCGTGCCAAAATCAATTTGTCACGGTTTTTTGGCTTAATTCCGTGCCAAAATTGCCGTGCCAAATTCATGTTTTTCTTGTAGTGTATGATTCCCTTGTTTGTTTCCCAAAATTTTTTGGAATCTTGAGTGAATTTTATGCTTGGAATTTTTTCGGGGTTACTGTAGAACCGGTGAGCTCTCCTCGTTTTCTTGGTTTCTTTGGCTTAATTAGAGGGAAGCTTAAACCTTTAGAACTTTTTTTAGTAATCTAAAGTGTTAGTTTGAGCAAACTCTAGAGTGGATTAGGGTTGTTTGGTAGAGAATCTAAGGGTTTCTTTGTGTGGGTTTTTTGTGCTAATATTTGTTGGTATTTTGTTGTGTTTTGCCAAGGAGGTGCAGCTTTGGCTCGAGGCAAAGAGTTAGTTAAGGATTAGTTTGTGAAGAGGAGAAATTATCAATTTTGTGAGTGGGATTATTAAGCATGGCTCTATTAGAATATTACCAATATTTATATGTTTATATATTCTAACTTGCTTAAATGAGATTTTGTTGGTTATTATGATTGATTTTGAGATGTTTATTACCCTAAAATGAGTTTATTGCTTGATGTCTTTCTTATGCAAGTTTGTGTTCAAATGAAAGATTTCTGGGTTGTCACTTTAGTTGCTTATTGTGTAGTGATCCATGTTAAACTCTTTTGAGTTGTGTGTGCATCATTGCCTTGTGGAATAGATGGTGATTCTTAATTTATTTGAGTATATGTTGGTTATTGTTGGCTATTGTAATCTGTGTGGAGTTATGCTTATTGTTGAGTTTGTTTATTAATACCCTACTGCAGTAGGTGGTCTCAACGACCAGCCTTTTAAAGTGGAGCGATAGGCCGACTGATTACTACGAGGGTTAGTTCAGGTAGGAGTATAGAGTCTTAACTGAATATTCATTAGGTAGCCGTTGTCACCATACGGTGAACCGATGGGTCAATGTCAAGGGCATGAGTACCTTGACGGCTCTGGACCTAGCCATGGCCACGATGAAAGTTTCGAGAGGTTTGTAGACCATTTCATGCTGCGTGAGTGTTGTAGGTTGAGTATGCTTTTGAGTTGTTGTTTTCTTGCTTTGGAGTTTGAGATTTATAGTATTGTGTTTCTTTGTAGTGTCATCTTGAATTGGTGGTGAGCGGACGAAGCCCAACTATCACTCGTAGGAGGGCAAATCTCCCATAAATTTGATTTGACACTAGTATTATGATTACTTATTGTGAAACTCGTGATATTTACTTTGTTATACTTATAATAAGAACTATTTTGATTTATGTGATTTATGGTGGAAGATTTGCTTCATGTTTAGCATGTTTTCATAATGTGGAACCCTATTTTTAGTATTTTGTGGTTTTGAAGTTGTAAAAGTCTAGTTGAGGTAAAATACCTTCTTACTCTATCTTTTTGTTATATTGCATTAAAGTTTGCGATTATATGTATCATGTTCTAATCTACATTCTCTTATTAGTAAAGTGTCATTTTGAGATATTTATGTTATTATTTTGGTATATTATTGTTAGAGTTGTGCCAACCTCCCCTTATTGAGTAACTTTAGTTGCTCATTCCTCTTTTCTCTTCCCAGTCTTTTGCAGGTAGTAGGTGTGGCTGTGTGGCAGCTTGCTGAGCATTTGCTACTGTTTTATCTTATGTTTTTCCCTTTCAGTTTATGTACGTGATTTTGCCAAGGACATGTTGTTTGACTTATGGATCCATTAGTGTATAGAAAAACCTTTTTGCATGGTTTTGGATCTAAACAATTCTTCAACTCTTGGTATATCAGTTTTGTTGCTATTGTTAGTGTTGCTTTCATGTGCATTTGTCAAAACTCTCTATTTTTGTTTCTTATGGTTGGTGTGTTTGTTGGTACTTCCGATGTATATCATTGTATCCCTATATCTTGTATTCGTGTCAAATATTGTTGTTTCCATGTTATTTAACCTTGTGACGTCCTGAGGGTTGAGTGGCGGGGTGTCCCTCCTCGGGATCGTCACAACGGTTGTCGCGTCCCGTGGGCCGGTGGGTCAGGGAGTGACAATTGTATTTGTATCAGAACTATTGATTTAGACTAATAGTTGTACCTTGTTCTTATCTTTGACTATCTTCTTTAGTAACTAGTGGATCTAGTTGGAGTTGAGCATGTAACAATGTTGCATGCAGGATTTTATTCTAACGGTTATCTTGGTGTCTTTTCAGCAGAAATGCCAGCATGAAAAATGGCACACACAGTGAATCAGTTGCTCCTATTATTAAGCCTAGTATTGCACTACCTAGAGGTGGATGGCGTGGAGTGCCCTCTCCACCGTCCTCTCCTTCGCCGCTTAGGAAGGAGGCCAGTTCAAGGCATGCACTTCCGTAATAGCGTCAGTGCACACGCTCCAAGTGCACCTGAGTCAATGCCCCAAATCCCAGCACCTGAGTTAGCTCCATCCCCAGAGGCAATGTAGGCTTTCAAAGACTATTGGGACAATCAGGATAGGTAGCCCGACCTACCAGGAGTTCAGAGACTTCATGAGCTTTTGGAGTAGGTATGGTATGGAGTGTTTCCTATATCAATCAAGTCCTCCAACTTCACCTTCGAAGCTTTTTCATTTATCGGATATTATATTTATGGCCCATTTGTGATATGGAGAATGATCTCTCTAAAGAACAAAAAAGAAACTCTAGCAATAATAGAGTGAAAGCCAAGAACCTTCACACTTCTCATTACTGTCCGAAACTCATTTATTTTACAAAGTTATTATAAAAGAAATATAAAAGACTAACGAACGGTGAGAATTTAATTAGGAAGTGGTCCCTGACTTATTTCATTATCTAATGGCTCACAAATCTCCTCTCTATACTAGCACGCATACAACCTATAAAAATTGGTCACATGTACCCCTATTCACACACACACACCAATAAAAACAAGCCACATGTACAATAGCTATTAACCCAGACCACGCTAATAACTAGCATTCAAATGTTAACTAACTCCCTCCTTTAAATGTTGAGAAATTGTTTGAACTTTTGAATTTTTTCTGCACTTACTGATCCAAGTTCATCTTCTTTTCATATCAATACTCCTTTCCAATGAAAACCCTTGTCCACATGGGAAATCAAGGAACCTTTGTTGTAATTCCTATGCAGATTCCCAAGTACCATTAGATGGAGAAGAGTTGGATCAATAAATGAGCCATTGAGTGGCTCTTGTATTACCTTTCTTAATAGTTCTTCTGTCCAATATTGCCAAAGGCTATAATAAAGCTGTAGGAAGTAGTGAAGGTGGCAATGAAGAAGCAGCTTGAGAAGAAGATAAAGCCTTTTTTCAATTGTGAAACATGAAAAACATGGTGATCGAATTCCGGTATAAGCTGGAAAATCAAACTTGCAAACAGAATGTCCAATCTTGTCAATGATCTTATAAGGCCCAAAGTATTTAGCTGCTAGCTTTAGAACTTCCTGAGCCACAACAAAGCTTTGAAAATATGGTTGCCACCATATCTCCCACCTAGAAAATGCATTATGTCCTATGTTTATCAGCTTGAATTTTCATTTGGTATTGAGCTTTAGATAGGTAATGCTTCAACATCCTGATTGTAGCTTCCCGATACACTAATATAGAGTCTACAACTTCCACCCTTGAATCCTTATGGATATAAGGTAAATTTAGCGATGGTTGAACTCTATATGATGCTTGGAAAGGGGATACATTGATGGTAGTATAAAAATTGGTGTTATACCAAAATTTAGCTAGGGAATCCCAAGACGACCAACTTCTAGGTAAGTCACCTGTCATACATCTTAAATATGTCTCCAAACATTTATTCATAACCTCCGTTTGCCCATCCGTTTATGGATGGTGAGCAGTTAAATGATTTAATTCCACATCTTGCACTTTGAACAACTCATGCCAAAATGAACTCATGAAAAATAGGGATCTCTGTCAGTAACAATAGTGGAAGGAAGACCATCTAGCTTATAGCTAGACATTATCTAGGAAAACTTGAGCTACAATAGTTGTTGTATAGGGATGAGGCATTAGTACAAAGTGAGCATACTTAGTAAGTCTATCCACCACCACATATATAATTGTTTTTGTCCTTTTGATTTGGGAAGACTTTCAATGAAATCCATTGTGATATTTAGTAAAAACATACTAATGAATTGACAATGGTTGAACATGCCTAGGAGAAGCAACAATCTCTGGTTTAAATCTCTGACAAATGTCACAAAGTCTCACATATTCTCTCATTGATTTCCATAAACCTTTCTAATAGATGACACCAACCATCCTTTGATAGGTAACTTGAACACCTGAATGCCCCCTACAATAGAATCATGAAAATATTGTAACAGTAGTTGTCTCAATTCTAGATTACTCCCAATCACCAATTTTTCTTTTCTCAAAAGTTATCCATGAACCCATGTATAATGTTTAATGTCATTTCTATATTGTAGAGACTGAATTATAGCATGTCATAACTGCTAATCACTTTCCCAAGAAGCTTTAATTTTTCCATTATGTAAACAGTAATAATGGATAATGCATGCAAAATTAATTCAAAAGAGTCAATCTAGATAAAGCATAATCTACTTTATTAGCTTGTCCTTGTTTATACTGAATCTCAAAATCAAAGGCATTAATTTTTCCAACTAGGTATATTGAGTTGGACTAGTCAATTTATGATCAAAAAGGTACTTTAGAGGTTGATGTCTATTCTTATTATAAAGTGTTTGTCAATCAAGTATTGCTACCATTACTTCACATCATATAATATTGCATACATTTCCTGTTATATGCAGGCATAGCCTGGTGTTTAGTTGATAAATCTTACTGATGTATGTTATTAAATGAAAATTATGCAAGAGAACAACCCCAATACCTAATTAAAATTTAGAAGAGCTAAAAAAGGAGATGTGGTAAAAACTAACCTCAATTTGTCAAAAGTTTGTTGTGCTGCTTCTTTCCAAGCATACTTTTTATTGCCTTTCAACAATAACACCAAAGTATAGCTAATTTGAGCATAACCCTTAATAAACCTCATGTAATAGCCAAATAATTTGAAAAATCTTCTCACATATAGTAGTAGGTACTGGTCATTCTAAAATAGCTCTGATATTTTTTTGTCACTATTGCTATCCATTCTTTAGACATTAAATGGCCCAAGTATTCAATCGAGCTTTCAGCAAATTTACACTTTTTCAATTTAACATATAAAGAGTTTTGCATTAAAAACTGAAATACTTGAAACAAGTGGTTTGCATGTTTCTCCTCATTACATCTATAGACCAGGATATCATTAAAAAAAAATTCCTTTAAAAGGGTTTAAAAACCTGGTTCATCAAACTCTGGAAGATAGATGGGGCATTCACTAAACCAAAGGGCATCACCTTAAATTCATAATGTCCATGATGTGTTTAAAATGCAATTTTGTGAATATCTTCACCACCTATCTTGATTTGATGATAACCTGATTTGAGATCAAGATTGTAAAAAATTGCAACAACATACAATTTTTCTAAAAGTTCTTCAATAACAGGATTTGGAAACTTGTCCTTAATAGTTACACTATTTAATCCACTGTTCCATATAATTTTCTTAATTTATTTATGCTGTAATTTTTTTCCCAAATTCTCACTGTCAACCACCTTTCAGCTTATCATTTTGTTCTCCTTGTAGCATTAAAAGAAACTTACTTCCCCATCTAAATTTCATTTGCAACTTCTTAAAATTTCATATAATATCTCCTAATTCAAACAACAATTATATACCTAATAACATATTATAATTGGCCAAAGGTAAAATCAAGAGATCAAATGTAAAAAATTTTCCCTACATCTTTCCACTAAAAAGCCTTGCAATTCATTGCATATTAATTCATTTCCATTAGCAGTTTGCAACCTTTAGAGTTGTAATAGGTTCCAACAGACACCCGAGTGATTTAACCATTTTACTATCCAAGAAATTGTGTACTTTCCGAATATTAATCGATCAATAAGAACAGTGGCTTTGGTACTTTTGAAACCTATTATTCTCATAGTTTGATAGCTAGACACAGTAGTGATAGCATGGATTGACAATTAAGGTTCTAGTAAACAATTGTTCATCACCTTTCAATTACTCAATATATTCTCCATCCTCAACATCTTCATTACCAATGGTAATCATATATAACTGTTTTTTTCGGCACTAGTGACCATGAGTGAATTTATGTTCACACCAAAAACATAAACCCTTTTGCCTCCTCTTCTCCATTTCCTTGGTTGACATCCTCTTGGCTAGTTTGGAATTATTATTCAACTTTCCTTGAACAAGCAATATAGGAGCTCCAATCTTTGAAGAGTTTTGATATCCACTAGCATTCACTGTTTTTCTTTGCTACTCCCTTGACTGTTGTAAATGATTACCACCATTTTCGAATATGCTATCCTAAACACAAGATCCTTTTTTAATCCACAAAACTTCTAGCACTTTAGAAATATTGTAAATAGGTTTAAGAGTAGAAGGATTGAATAGTCTCACTGACATCTCCAATCCTTCCTTCAATCCTCCTAAAAAATGAGTTCATCTTCCCTGGTTCTGGAACCAGGGAATACCCTAGTTCTAACTTATTATATTCTGACACGTGTCCCATGTGATGTTATTATATTTTTTCTATTGTGATTGGGGACACGTGTCAAGTTTTAATAGGATAGAACTATGGTATTCCCTGGTTTCAGAACTAGGGGAGATGAGTTCCTAAAAAATGGCTAATGGCCTGTGTTTCAGTAAAATTGATTTTACTGAGCATGATATCAAAACCCTCAAGATACTATTGCATAGAACCTTCTTGTCTTAACTTCTTCAATTCAAAGCAATAGGAACCCATATCACATCTTCTTCAAACTTGTCCACAAGAGCATCCACAAATTCATCCCACAAAAATACTTTCTCCTTCACCCTAGTACTCAAGCGAGCCTTATACTAATGTAAGGCTCCCCTCAAAATGAATAGATGCCAATTTTACCTTAATAGCATCTATTGTATTATCAATTTTCAAATAATTGTTTAACCTTGTACAACCACTCAGTAAGACCATCTCCATTAAAGGCATGGAACTCCAATTTAGTATAATGGCTCATATTGCAAAAACCCGAGCTATTACCAAGAATTCAAGTACCATAACCACATACTTGTTGCTGTGATTGAGTTGTTATCGGATTACGTTGTGTTGCAATCCAAGCTAACATCATATCGATTTCTTCCAATGCCTTAGAACTTTTGCTCTCGAACATCTTACTTTTGTTTACCTTTCATCAATCTCCTTAATGAGATTCTCCCAAGTCTCAGATATCTTGCTTTCTTACCACCGTTTGCCATGAACAAGATCTCTATCTTTGATAGCACTGATAAAGAGAATAATCTCTCAAAGAACAAGAAAGAAACCCAAGCAATAGAATGAAATCCGATCGTGTAATAAAGTGCTCAAAAGCGGGGCATCGATCCACTGGGAAGATTGAGAGTACTAGTACTTGTCCTAATTTTGAAAACTAGCCTAAACAAAAGTTGTGATGTGTCTGAATAAACTAAAAGACAAAAGAAAGGAAAAAACAAGAATGTAGAAATAAAGCGGTCAAGAAATAATAGGGAAAAGGGATGCTCGAGCATAGTATCCCTCTAAGGGATTGTTAAGTTCAAAACAAAAGTTGTATAAGTATGCAATCCTATTTGAACCGAGAGCAATCCTAATCTCATACAGAATAAAAATGTGATTTCTCTTAAAATCTATTATCTACGATTGCAAAGAGAATGGAAATCACTTGTTAATTCACATGGGAGGATTGAGGAGGAGAAGTCTTGACTCCAAAAATACCCACATTACTAGGTTATTCACAACTCTCCCAAATCACGGCATGTTTATGCTAGGTGGGTATTTTCTATCGCCACAAAGCTCATTAAACATGAGGACTAGGGCTTTCGCATCGTTAGCAATCACGGCATACAAAACATGCAATTGGATTCAAATAATATAGATTGCAACTAAAAAACAATTAAAGCAACAAGTTCCACAACCAATCTCAAAATACAATAAAACCCTAGAGTTCACCTATGCCCGAACATATACAAAATTAGTTCTCCATTAATGGAGAACAACAATTTAAATGAAATAAAATACATAAAGAGAATAATAAAACTCTCTCAAAGCTCGCAATCTGCTTATATTGATGGTTTTCTTCGAAGAATCCCCTATATCACCGCCGAGATCTCTCTACGAACAGCTTTTTTAAAGTTTTGAACCTTTGTCTAACTAGTGTCTCCCTTTTGCTTTCTTCCCCTAGAGAAGATATCCCTAGTTTGTGGGCTTTAATATCTCAAACATTGGGGGTTCTTATGGCCGCAAGAGGTCCTTACGGCCTGATGCTTAAAGTCATAGCAGTGCCCGTAAGCTTCTCAGGTTTGATATTACGCCCATAACAATACTCGTAATAGTGATTGCTACAGTAATCACTATACAATAATTGCCCATAATAGCACTTATAAACACGCCCATAAGTCACTCTAAATACTCTTTTTTCCTTCCAAAATTAGCTCAAATCACCTCAGATTATTTTTTCCTCTTGATCTATATATATATATATGTTCATTCTAGCCCTGAAATAAGAAATAAAAGCGAAATTAAACACCAAATTTAATCATATATTCAACAATTATATATAAAGTGTCATAAATAATAATAATCAAACACATTCATTCAAGCACTTATCAGAGGAAAAGGAAATGAGGGTTTTTTTATAATTTTTGTTTGGTTAAAAAGGGAAAAGGATACATAATAATATAATTCACCAATTATACCCTTATTACTAAATAAAAAATTACTTATTTCTATTTAAACACATGCATTATCAAAAACTCAACGAAATTCACATTTTAAGTAGTTTTTTTATATTTTTAAAATTATTCTATTATTATTATTTTGCTTTTCCATTTTCATAACTTAATTTTGCCACTTGTCAAATACCACTATTTATTTTCTCTTAGGAGACATATCATGGATCATTGTGATCTTGCATAGGACAAAAATGTTACTATTTACATCATCAAGGTGGGTTGATGTTTGATTAAGTCCAATAAAATATAAAAATTATAATAGCAGTAGTGTTATTCAAAAATAAACATATTATAATAATTTAATTTATAGCACAATAATCATATTTAAAAATTGAATTAGATAATTATATTTTTTTTCTCACTCAAATAAAATTTTAATTTTAATTGTACGTTGAATAGAAATTTGGACAGCAAGATAAATAGAATCCTCTTAAGAATGGAATTCTATTAAAATAAATTTTTCAAATGATGAATTAAGAAATAAAAGACACAACATAAACAAACAAGTAAATAAATTAGCAAACCAAAAAATACTTAATAACAAGGATCTGTGATGGGTGTGGTGTAAATTTGTAGTTTTTTTTATGATAAATTCTGTGCATTAACAAGCTAAAAAAAACACTAACATATGAAAATGACGAAAACCATAAACAATTAAAAAAACACATAATAACAAGAACAATATAAAAATGAAAGCTTAAAAAGGAGAAATCTAGTGATATAGCAACTTTCAAGGTAATATATGTGTGATCTATATCAATAAATAGAGAGAGAAAGATCAAAAACACAATATTAAATCGATGCAAAATATATGAAAATAACAAGAATTGAATCAAGAGTGAATAGTATGATGTAAGAATTTATTTTTTAACCAAGATAATGAGTGCCATGTAAACCCTTGATTACAATAAAGTTAGATTAAAAAAATGGAATAAAAAACTTATAAAGTGATGTTATGTAATTATTTAAAAAAATTAAGTGTATTATCGTACTTTTATAAAATTTTTAAAAGATTCTCAGTCTTCCGGCACCTTAAATGGCGGGCCAAAAAAATTAAAGTTTTGGAGAGTTAGAATTAGTATTTCTTTTCTCTTTCTTAATTTAAAAAAATTTATTTAAACGAGGGAAAGGTTCATTTTGATCCTCCGTAGCTCTCTTTTTTCTTTTTTTTTCTTGAGCCCTACCATTAGACACTCCTTAACCTATAAAAAAAAAATTCCCATTGATTGACACGTGATAACTCATTTGTTATGCCCACAAGTGGAGGACCCACAACCCCAAAAGACCGGTCTAGTAGGGTGGGGTTGCCCCCCACTTATAAGCACACAAGGACTCCATTTCATAGCCGATGTGGGGCTAAAAGAGAATCATTACAATACCCCACCGATCAAGACACTCGATGCCCCTCATCGGTCCCCGGGTAACTGGGCACCTGACTCGGGGCGGACTGGGACCCACCGGGTTTTCACCCGCTCAAGACTTAACCCTGCCTCCGCGAACCCAGCCCTGATACATGACATGGACCAGTGCCTCATGCATGCCCACTGCTCTCAACGAAAGACCATTGTTATGCCCAGCAGTGGAGGACCCACAACCCCAAAAAGACCGGCTTAAGTAGGGGTGGGAGTTACCCCCACTTATAAGCATGCGGACTCCATTTCATGGCAGTATGGGACTAAAGGGAATCATTACATCATTCTATATATATATATATATATATATATATATATATATATATATAAGATTGTATAAAAAAAATTATGCACTTGTGATGTGTATTTATTGGTGGATTTCCTTCTGATCAATTAATTTCCTTCAGATTTCTCCTTCATCCCCTTTGCTTAGGTGACATCAAGTGTATATCCAAAAGATAGGAAAGATGCCGGAATATTTTACAAAGTGGCAGTAAAAATATCTTAAAGTAGTGCATGGCATGATGGAATTTTTTATGTTAGTCTTAATCATTATTATTATTTACTATTAATTATATATATTAATCCGTTTAGTCTTAATCATTGTAGCTAGCTTAGTTTTAATTGAATACTACTAATCAATTAAATGCTAAAGTTTCGTTTTCCAATAGTTCAATGATTATAGCAAATCTCATCAAAATCAACCAAATAATTATTATCTTAATTTAATGATCATGATCATTTTCATTTTATAAATTAGTTTAATATACATTTTGGTAGTATTTCATCTATGTTTCATTCATGCATATCTTTTTGTAAACCTTTGCCCACTATAGAATAACAATTCATTTTTTTTTAAATTTATTCACTTCTTTCAATTTCTTTTTAAAAAAATTATTATTTTTTTAATGTATTTTTCACCTGATTTTTTTTTTAATAAATATGAACTATTGAGCTAAAAGGGCATCGAATCCACCATCTAAAAGAGAAATGAACTAGCTAAGCATGAATTCTCATAAAAGATCAAATTAATTTTAATATATAAACTTGATCCAAAATTTTTTTTTAAAAAAAAGCCTTTTCTTTTATGTATTTTCCCCAATAATTACATGCTTACATGCTTACAAGATCCTCTTTCACTTGTTATAATTACAATCAAACACTTCATAATATATATTTATATACAGTGTGAATTCTCATATAGATGAAATTAACAAGTTATATAGATACATAGTAATTCACAAAAGAAAAACATCACATTGTTCTCACTCTCTTTGTGTGTCTCTCTCTCTCTCACTCATTGCACTTTGCTTGCCATTTTTAATCAGAAGATCATGGAAACTCTCTCTCTCTCTCTCTCTCTCTCTCTCTCTCTCTTCATTCCCAACCCATTCAATTCATTCATTCATTCATTAATTCACTCATTCAAAGGCCAACACTCCCACCACTCTTGCTCACCAGAATTAACAACAGCCATGGCTTCTTCTTCTTCTTCTTCTTCTTCTTCTTCCTGACTGAAAAAGCTCACCTTCTTCTCCATCTTATCTTCTTTGCTCCCATTCTTCAACTCACTCTCATTCCCTTCTTTCTGCTTCCCTATCAACTCTGCCAGCTTCTGCAACTGTACCCAAAAGTACTGATCACTAACTATAAACACATACATAAATACATACATGTACATATATGTGTGTTTATTTAAATAAATTTATTACCTGTTTGGCAAGAATTTGTTTTTCCCTTTGAAGAGCTTCAAAGCTGGAGAGAAGTTGATCATAATCAGATCTAAGAGAAGAATACTCTCTCTCAAGCTGCTTAGACTTCCACCTGGCTCTCTTGTTCTGAAACCAAATGGCAACTTGTCTAGGCTGAAGACCAAGTTCTCTAGCCAGCTGAAGCTTCTGTCTTGGCTCAAGCTTAGTTTGGGTCTCAAACATGGTTTCCAGTGACTTGATTTGCTCTTCACTAAACCTCTTCTTCTTGTCTTTATTCCCACTGCAATTCCCCTTGAAAACAAACCCTTCTCCTCCATCCTCTATTGCAGAGATAAAGTCCTCACTCTCCATGTATAATTAAAGTGTATACTATTACTACAAGTCTAGCTAGTACTACTACTACATACTACTGCTACTACTGATCACTCTAACACTTTGTTCATTTTCTTTTGGTTTTTTAGAAAACTTTGGTGAAACATACAAAGAGGGAGATATAAAGAGATGGAGGAGAAGGAGGGGTTGGTGATGGTGACAAGGTGGCCAATGGAGATGTTTATCGTGGGAGAGTAGTCTTCTTTTGTTTCATGGTCATGAGAGGCTTGGCCACTTGTTGCTTCACAGAGTCTACTTCTCTTTCTCTTTCTCTTTGCTTTCTTTCTTTCTTTCTTTCTCTCTCTCACTAGAAAGAAAGGTGGCAAACATCCCTTGTCCTTCTATGACTCTTGTTCTATTGCTTCTCTGATGAGTGAAGAGGAGGAATTTGGTGCATGAGAGATCTGGCCTAATTGCCATGCCAAACCGGTCTCAAACTTGAACCAAACCGAACCGAACCGGATTGAATTGTGTACAAGATTATTCATTAAATAATAATAATAATAATAATAATAATAATAATAATTGTTTCCCTTATATATTATTTAATTTTAAAAATTGATTCCCCTTTCAAATAAATCTGGTGTTTTGTTTATCTTGCCTGTTTTTAAAGTTTTCTTTTTGATTACTGGTGGACTTATAATTATTGTTTAGTTTTCTCTTTTTGTTTTTTTTTACCATGTTGCTTTGTGTTTTTATCTGTTTTGTATTCTATTTTTTTTTCCAGTTTAATATATGTAATTTATTTATTGTATTTATTAAAAAAAATAATATTGGTTAAAGTGATTGGTGATCCATTTTATCAAAATAAAAATTAAAAAAATTGAAATATATGTAATGTTAATATGATATAATATCTATATCGTTATAGTACACATTAAAAAAAATATAAACTTTGGTCTGATATTGTTTTAATAAAAAATTATTTTTTGATTTATAATTAGTAGTCTTTATAAGTGCTTCGGTTTGATTTTGGGTTATTTAACAGCATTGATTAATGAAGGAATAAGTAATATTATATAACAATTTCTTCATAGGTAGTTGGTTACCTCATTGCTTTCCCAACTTAGAAGTTACGGATTCGAATATTATTTATAGTTTTTCGGTGTATAAGTAATTTTATTTTCTAAATATCAAAAAATAATTTTAAAAAAAAATCGGGCCAAAATTTTTCTCATATCCTACCTTGTTTGTGTTTGAAAGGTCTTGAGTTCAAAACCTATCAAGCACACAATACAAAAAAAATATAAAAGTGCTTATCGCCAGTTTATCAAAAAAAAAATTCATATAATTTTTTACTATTACACTATTTATCACCCGTAGGCCACAAGCAAATCGATACTATACTATTTTTAATATATATATATATATATATGAGTAAAAATAATATTTATAAAAATTCTTGGCATTATTGTAGATTAGCAAATTATTGCGCAATTTAATAACACAATAGTAACAAAGTTAAATAATGAATCTGAGCTTTTCATAATTATGTAAATTATAAATCTTTTTAATATTATAAAATTTCGTGTTGACCACACTATGTTTAGATTTACATATATTATTTGATAATTTTATTTTTTTATAATATTAATATCAATATTATCTAAAATGTTAAAATTAAAATTAATAAACTAAATATTAATTATTATTTATATATTTGCCCAGACACTACGTTTATGGTTATCATACACATGCACTTACCTTTCATCATGTAAAAACTAAACAAGATTTTTTTGGTTTTTAATACAATTTTACAGTCATATTGTCTGTGTCATACATCAATCATACACGGTCCTATCACATTTATATCATCATGTCACGTTTCCTTCAAACATATCAACCTAAATTTTTTATTTTATTTTTGACAATAGTTAGGATAAAAATCCTAACTATTAATTGCAATAGTTTATTTATCTTTTAAAAACTAATTAACATGGTTAAACATTATATGAAAAATTAAAAATCCACCGCCATGTATCCTTGGAAGATTTATAAAAATGAAACTAAACTGATAAATTATCTTTTGTCATGTAACTTTATAGAAAAAAAAATACAGCTCCATCAACAAAAATCCACAGGAGCCAATTTAAAAACATATTGTAAATAGTACTCATAATCAAAGAATATTGCATGAACAATATTCTATATATGCAGGATTTTGAATCCTTATTTGTCCATACACTATATATCAAGTGTTTTTACCACCGGACAAAGCTAGTGTTGGGTAAAGCTAAATAAATATTAACATTATTTTTATAATATGTATATATATTTTCAAATTTTAAACAAAACCTAGAAAAATATAAAAACTCGGTTCGGTTCGTTTCGTTCCGGTCGGGTCGGTTCATGCTTAAAAAAATTGGGTTCGGTCCAAACAATTAGGCTCAAGAGCAGGATAAAGGAGGAGGGGTCCGCGGGACAGCATAACGGACAGGTGGCATCAAAGCAAAAAACGACAAAAGGATAATACTAAATAAAGAGGACGGTGACGTGTCCGTGTTGGACCAATGATAGTGACAACCAGAGAACCGTGGGCCAAAGAACCAATAAACATTCAACACGCGTCTATCGCGGAACATTGTGGGCCCGGGCGCGGCCCGAGGGACGTGTCCGTGAACTAGTGACTGAACACGTGGCTCGCGCGTGGAGTGTTGGGTGTGGAGCAACGCGTCAGCGTCACGGTAGGTGTCGGTCCTCACTTGGTGCCACCCAACCAGCTCCCAATTGGACCTGGTTGGTCAGCTTACTTACTCTCTAGTCAAGACAAATGTCAACATTTAAATTTAAATTTAAATAAATAAATTTTATTTAATTTTAATTTTAATTTTTTTAATATTATTATTTTAAAATAATTTTAAAAATATACCCAAGAATGTATTAAATATTTTTATGTGATGATTGATCAAGTGAATGTTTAAAATTTCAATAATAAATTAAGATTTATTTAATTGGCTAAATTTTGAAATTTATTCTTAAGAAATATAATTATGAAAAATATCTTAATTTAAGAATTATATAATTTTCGTGATTATAAAACGAAATGAAAAGTCTTATTCAAAGAATCGCAACAAATGTTAGAAATATTTTAGGCCAACTAATCTAACAACCCCTAATAAAAATAAATCGAATTATTAAATATTTATAAGTAAAAAATATAAAATAATTAAATAAATCTATTATTTTAACTTATTCTTCATTGTGTCCTCTTTTTTTTTTCTTTCCTTCAAAAACCATTCTTTATGACTGGATAAATACCATGAGTTAAATCCCCACCATGTTAGATTGGGACGTGTGATATAATTCCCGAAATTTGTGCATATCATTGACAAATGAATTTTCCACATTTAAAAAAAAAAATGTATCATAATATACGAGGAAAATGTTTAATTTGACTTTAAACCATTTTTTAAATTTATATATTTAAACAAATATTATTGATAATTAATTTATAAAATGTTAGTATTAACAAAGAGTTATGTTATTATTATTTATAACAATACAAATTTTATTTCAAAATATTTAATCCTTATTAATATTCATAAGTCAAATTTAATAAATTAAGTTTTTCCTAAGTCATTTTCCACATTTAAAATGCTGTTTTTCTCAATAACTTTTGTTTGGATGTATTCATAGCCAAACGAAGACTAGTTGTCAAGCCAATATACATTTTATACGTAAAATAATAACAATGGTCCATAATTAAATCCATATTTTTCTGTCTGACAAAAGAAACGTATAGTTATCAAAAGAAAAACTTTTCATTTCCATATATAATTTTCATCAACATAAATGCTCATATAAATTATTCTTTTTAATTAAAAAAGAAATTAGAAAACATTACTATCAATCTAATCAAATCAATGAAAACAAAGTTTCTCAACATATGATTGTATTAATCTTGTATTCCTTTCATATCCACTCAAGAAATAGACACTCCTTCCAAAAGTCATATACATATATTTATATATTACTAAACATTATTTGTGAATCCACAAATATTGAAAAGTGAGCGAGTGTTATTTGTGCAAGATACAGATTATATATATATATATATATATCTAAGCTAAGTATTCCAACTTTATAGGATATCCAAATGATCGAAGTGAAGATTTCTTTTTTTTTTTATTTTTCATGAAATAATATAAATTTAATCAAGAAATATATATATACAAACACTTTCGATCACTTGAATTGATTATTGATGCCACTACTGCCAATATTTATATTTATATATTATTTAGGATAATATTATATATAAAATACTTTCTTATCATCATATTGCTTAATTAAGTAAATATCAGTGAATATATTATATAGGTATATTAAGAAAGTTGATTTTTGGTATACTTGGTGTATTTTGATTAAATAAGGAGAGAAGAAAATAAAATATTTAAATGAATAATATTATCAATCAACAAATAGCACTCAACACAACACACAATTTGGATGAGTCATGTGTGTTGGATAATGTGTTACATTAAAAATAATGCATCATGAACAATGTAATTATATAAATAAAAAATTAGCAAATCCAAATAAATATTCCATAGTTGCACTTCATACATATTCTGTATATTTTCATACATACTATTACAAGAACAGTTACAATTAATTTATAAGTTTTCTTATCATGCTTGGACATTGAAATAACTTATTTTATGATATTGATAAAAACTTATTTTATGATAGAGTACAAGTATGAAAAGTGAAAAATCATAAATTTAACATATGCTATTATAATAATCAAGGCTTATAACTTATTATGATCACACATCTCTTAATCCAAAATAACATTAATATGATATTTCAACTTCAACAAATATATAATAGTTCTAAAAATCCTAATCTAATACTACCATTATTGAACAATATACTAGTCAATTCTCAAAACCAACCAAGAGCTAAACTTGAAATATGTTTATTAAAGTATATGATTAACATAAAAATTAATTAACCTGCTCCTCAGACTCTTTTTATGTTGTAATGTGCTCAAATGAAGGTATTATACATACCATCAAATAAGTTTATATGTTTCAAGTTTATATCTCAAAAGACAGATTTAAACGGAATTGAAGGAAAGCATCTCAGCTTATCTCTAATCAAACCAAACATTAACTAGATCAACAAATACTCATTGTCAATTACACACACACACATACTATATATATATATATATATATAATAAGATGAAAAGTTTATGCATGTTAAACAAGCGCTTGTTGGAAGTTATATATATATATATATATATATCTCAAAGCACAGATTTAGACTGAAACAAAGTATTTCAACTTAACACTAACTAAACAAAATATTGCAGTAATGAAAACAAATACAACATAGAACAATAATTAAAGAATTTGTAACAAATACAGCTTGTTGGAAATTGTATCTTAAAAATCAAACACTAGAGTAGAGTGTTGAAGCCGAACACACAACTTAGATCAACAACTAATCAATGCTACACCAACTTTTCATTTTAAACAGAAAACAGAAATACAACATCTCATATTAATATAATCAAACAGAAAGTTACACTGTTAAACACAAATACAATTTAAAAAAAAAAAAAAAAAAAATTTCAAATAAAAACAATGAGAAGCTAGAACTTTGGAAAACCATGTTGAGAACCTTTTATGTGCATACTTCTCAATGTGGAAGAAGAAGAAGAAGTACTATTTAGCCTTGGAGACTGAAAACACAAATGCATCAGAAAAAGTTAACACAGAGACATGAGACAAGTCATGGGAATGCATGAAAAACACACTTCACAAGTTATGGAAGAGAGAACCAAATCCTTACCCCACAAACTCTCACAGATTACAAGGTATTCACAAACCTCTACATATCTATATCTATCTATATATGAATAAAAGAAAACCTAAAAAAACCCTTAAAAAAAAATAAAAAAAGAAGACAAAGTTGTGTAGGGAAAAGTTGGAAAACTTTTCACTGAGTTAAAAAAGGGTTGTGTCTCTGTATCAATCTGTCAGTGAGTGATGGGTGAGAGAAGAGGGATGATGGGATCCAATGCATGGCAGCTGATGACGTTGGGTTTTCTTGTTCTTTGCCTGCTGTTTGAATAACTCAAACAAAAGAAAAAGAACCATAACCCTAACCCTAACCCTAACCCTAACCCTAAGACCGTACAATGGCAGCAGAAGCACAGATGACTGCTCCCACGAGCTTAGCAGCATTAGAGCTTCCACATGCCCATCTTCATTTCTCATTAAATGGAACTCATATGTAACTAATGATATGATGATGATGATGATGAGTATAACAAGAAGAAGAAGAAGATCTTACAAAGTCTTCTAGTATTCATGAAAACAACATCATGCATGTTCTTGAAAATAGGAACAGAAATGATGAGACAAACTTTTTGCAGCTTTGAGTGGATAAAAGCCATCATCATTACACCAATCTGCAACATTTATGCATATACATAACAAATCACAGAACAAAAAGAACAACAAAGAAAACTAATCACTGTGTATGTGTGTATGTGTGTGTGTGTGTGTGTGTGTCTGTGAGAGAGTGTTCTAGAAAACAAAAAAGGGAAATCAATGATGAAACCCTCTTATAATTTCCAGAAAGATAAAAACAAAAGAGAGAAAGAGAGAAAGAGAGAACTCCCTGATCGAAGATCTGCAAGTATAGATAAGAAGGTATGAAGCTTTAGAGACTTGGGGGGAATGAAGCCTGGTCCGAGGGCTCTCAAAAATCTTATCATCATGAAACAAGTCATGACAAAATCTATGAAAACATAGAAATAGATCTGAGAGACAACACATATAGATACCTCGAGCCAGACAACATTCCCCTCAATAATAAAGCTCTTCTTCTTCTACTTCTCTTCTTGTTTTGTTTCTTCTTCTCATGATCACTCACGAGTCACAACTCTCTCTCTCTCTCTCTCTCTGTCTATGTGACTCCCATGACTCACGGCTTCATTCAAGGGGGGGAGGGGTTATAGAGGAGTGAGAGGTGGAGGAGAGAGAAGAAGACTGAGTGTGGGGTGATGATGAATGAAATGATTACAAAACACAGAGACTCATATTCTAGTGAGAGAAAAAGTTGCTCTCTTTGACATTGCTAATGTAGTTGTTATCCCTACTATTACTCTTCCAAGCATCCCATGCCCTACTACTCTTCTTTATTTATTTATTTATTTATTTACATCTATGTCTCTTGCAACATCACACAGATCATTTCTGCCATATTTATGGTGAGAGTTAAATGGTGACAGGCTTAGGAGAACATGACAAGGATATGAAATAACTCACAATAAAGATGGAGAGAGAAAGATAGAAAGAGACACAGGTCTTGAAAAAAAACCCTAGCAAATAACCATATGGATGAGATGAGATGAGAAAGAAGAAGAGGTGGTGATGATGATGGTGGTGGTGGAGTTGGTGAGTTTAATAACAGAAGAAGACTCAACCACCACCACCACCACCACCACCACAACCATGCACCATCAATCAAAGCAGCAACTACATTGATTGTATTTGTTTGTTGCTTACTTCTTGTTTGCATGCTATTATTAGTTTATCATTTGCTTGTATATATATATATGCTCTCACTTTGCTTTTACTGTTATGCTAATTTATTTATTCATTTATTTTATTGGACTTTGTTACTGTTTGTTTTTCTTTGTTAGGATCTCTCAGTCACCACCACATCTTCTTTTCTTTGATTTGCTAAGCAACAACTTTGTTTCATAATATCTTTCTTGAGATTCACTTGTTTATATTATTATTTTTTTAATCAATATGTTTGGATTAAAATTTTTGGTTTGAAATTTGGTTTTTTAATTATGAAGGTTATGGATCATATTATTTTATTATTTAGAAGTAAATCTTTTCAATTATTGAGATTTTAAATTATTCAATTTGGTAAAAATTGAACTTAAAATTATATGGATAGTTTTGGATAAAATGGAAGATATATATAATTAGAATTAGAAAGATAATAATAATAATAATAATAATTTTCTAATTAATGAAAACCAACATGTAGGATTTAAATTTGAATCTTATAGGTTGTCTGCCTATATATAGAGATACATACATAATTGAATTAAAAAATATTCATCTAATTCAATATAAAGTATTCAAATTGAATACATATAAGTATATATATATATATAATAATAGTAGCATCTGATAAAACATTTATTATGGTCAAATGAAAGCCCTCTCTTTGTACTTTTGTGGGCATTGTCACTGTGAGGTGATATATTTTATGTTCTATGAATGTACCAAAGATTAAATAAAATAAACAATTCAAATTTACCTAAACATTAAATAAATATATAAAAATTTAAATTAATAAATTAAAAAAATAAATAAATTAAAATAAAATAAAGAAAGAAAGCCCTCGTTCACCGCGGCCTTTTTCACGCCGACGGTGACACCAAGATGTCCGACAAGTCTTTCTGCAAGGACTCTTGTCTATCTGACTTTCATTCAATTTTTTTTAATTTCTATTATTATAATTCTTTTTTTTTTATTTATTAATATGTGTTTTGATTTAATGGTGAATTATAATAGAGTGATTTTTCATTGATTTTATTGGTGTAACACTTTGTTTGTAGGTTTGTTTTAAAGAAAGAAAAGTTATATCTTAGCATAAATTGGTTGTTAATATTGTTAGAATATTTTTAATTTTTTTACTCAATAATATTAAGGAAAAATTACTAAGTTTTTTTTCCCTTGTATTATTTTAATTAGAATCAAACAATAACTGAGCGGATGGTGATGTTACTTACCACTAGAGGAGTGTTGGTAGAATTAAAAAAAACAGTGGGTTAGAATTAAAATTCAATTATTAATTTTCCTTTTAAAATATATTTTTGGTTTTTATGTTGGTAGGAGGATGTATTATTTTAGTGTGGAGTATTGTTTATTCCATAATTTTATAATAATTTTTTATAAATAAACAAACATATATATATATATATTAAAAATAACTCTTTATTTTTAACAAAACTAACTCTTTTAATGTTTTTGAAATAAATTTAAAAATTATTAAACATAAAAATTTTAGAACATATAAATGTAAAAGAAAAAAAAATATATCTCTATATATGTGTGTGTGTTTTTAATGATTTCAGTGTTACTATGGATAAAGAGAAATCTTTTTTAAAGAATTTTATTGAATAATATTTTTTTAAATCATATTAAATTATAAAAGTTCATTAAACAATCACCTCTCACAAATTCCACTTTGAGATGTCTAAATTTCATCAAAATAACACAAAAATTATGAGTTCATTGATACTTTTATCACATCAAATAATTTAATTTTTTTTTAAAAGATCCCACTTCAGCACTTTGCTGTCCTGACCTTTAATTAGTTTAATTTCCACTAACCTTCATGTTCATTTGGTACTACTCCTTAATTATTCTAGAACCTATAGTCTATAAATCCTTGAAAAGACCTATTTTCCCATTTTTTTTTAACTGAAAATGAATAAAGAGAAAATTTCCAAGGTTTTTATTTTGGGACAGTTTCTTTCCTTTCATTTTCATTGGCAGAATAATCTTCTTTGTTCTTTCTCTTCTCTTTGTCTTTCTCTCTCTCTTTAAAACCAAACAAAGCATTTGATTTAAGATAAATAAGAGAGGAAAGCAAGTTCCATATTTACAGTTGAGTAGTTGTTGTCAATAGTGCCAACTTGCAATTCATTCTTGGCCTTGTGATATCCTTGTGGTTATCTCTTTCATTTATATATATATATATATAGCCATAATATATTTTATCTTATTTATTTGTGTGATTTCATATTTGGTTTAGTTAGTTTGATATTTTTTCTAATGCTATCTTAATTTTAGATCAAGTATTTGCATGAAAATATGAATTAAAATTAATACAACTTTCTTTATTTATCGATTTTGTCATTGAGTCTATTAATTTTAGGACATAATATATATACCCACACCATTTGATGATGGACGATCTCTAAATTTTATGAAATTTTTGTTCACAATGAAAATGTATCACTATCATGCTTAACAAAAATAAGTAAATTAAAATTAAAACTCATATTTCAATTTATGTAAAAGTTACCCAGATCCACATTAAATATTGAGCTTGAAAATAACGTTTAGAAAACATATTTAATAAATCTTGAAAAAGAAAATGCCATTTCACCAACTTGTCTAATAAATGGGTGACAGAATCTAACTATTTGAAAAATTATTATATTTAAATCACTTTGCTCATATATATATATATATGCATATTGAATTCGATTTCTTCTACATGTAATTAACATTTCATATTATTCAATTGTTGGAAAATAATAATAATATAGCTACACCAAATATCATTGTTTGTTTACAAACAACACACACAAATATATGAATAAATATTTAACTATAGTAAGATGCAAGAAATGAAAGAATGATTATTTTTATTAATTTATTTGATTGGCATTGTGATTGCAAGGTTCCATTCCCATCCATATATATTATGGACCACCTTGTGCCCTAAGTCTAGTCTCCATCCACCACAAAAATTTAATGCAAAGCCCACTTGCCAACTTTGATGTCCATATGCAACCACATCTTGATCACTTCAAGCACAAACCTAAGTTTAGACCACTATGAGTGATGCTTTGATAGTCATGGTCCACCATTTTGTCCTTCTTGACTCCTTCACTATAAAACATATCATCAACAAAAGGCCCTTTTGTACTTTGATCTTCTTCTTTTTAAGTTTTTATCATTTAGTAAAACCTTTTTATGTTACATGATGAAAAGATGAAAGTGTTCATCATTTGTTGTGAGTGCATGGCAAATCCAACATTTGAAACCAAAACCATGTTAAGTGCCTATGCATGAGGGGACAAGATCCTTTCTCAAACCACCACATTTGTTGGTCTTTTGGTACCACCATTCATATATTATATATAATAATATATAACAACATCTTGTCAAATAATTTCATGTCTACATATTATATATATATATGTTAATTAGCAACTTGATCAACCCTAATATGAATTCAACGAGTCTTTGTATAATACAAAATGACAATGTAATGCAAGATATATATATCTATATATATATATAGACTTACTTTATAATCACAATGTCTGGTTATCCTAAAAAATGATGACTTTTAGAATATATATTCTCAGTACTTATATATATATATATATATTTAATGTGTTTATAGTAATATAATGAAAAATAATGTGACAACCACACTATGGAAATGCGATGCAAAGATAAACTTTTGGCCTTAGGAGTAAGCACATAATTTATATATATATTTAACAAGGTTGGGCATCTTAACTTAAGAAATAATAATAATAATATTATTATTATTATTAATATTCATAATAATGATAATAAAGAATACGTCTAAATAGTTAAAGAATAAATGCATGCATTGAAAGAAGGAAGAAGAAGAAGATGGAGTCTGAAACAAAGGGCCCGGAATCCGAAAGGTCACAGTGTTTGCATGGGAATTGGGACCCTCATGACCATTAAATAAGGGCTGTCTGAATGACAAACTAGAAAGGGTGAATGGGAGTTGTTGGAAAGCACTCAACCTGCCATTAATATAAGTTAGGGTTTCAGAGCTTTAGTAAGTACCACATGACTAGATGACTATCTGTAGAGTTGTAGGGGTGTAGAGTTGTAGAGATTATAGATTAGGGCCCATGCATGCACTCTTATTTTATCTTTCTTTCAAAGACCCCTGCTGTCCTTATTTCTATGGGTTTGGGACCTGCATGTCTCACTGATAAGTTGTTTATCTTTGTCTTGTGTTGATCATCAGTGAACTCTTTTAATCTTCATTGTTTTGGTTTTTTAGGCTTTTTACTGCAAATGAAGTCAAGTGGTGAAGTTGTGTTGTTGTATTTGCTACTTCCGGTTTCCAACCTTTTGAAGAGTGAGTCTTAATCCTTTTTATAAGACCGTATCTTATAAATTATTTAATGTATTAATTATTTTTTTATCAAAATATTGTTAATTACTCAACATTTTTTTGTTAATAAAAATTAAATGCACAATTATTACTCTCTCTTAGCTATGGGAGGAATGCAAGCCTCTTTGTTTTCTTAATTAAGCCTCTCTCATTCACTTTGGAAAATCATTTAATATGTCTAATATTCTCTCAGCCTTTGGACCTCCTCCATTTTATAGTTGCGATAGAGTCATAAATTGTGATTTTAAAAATTAAATCTCCAAAAAATCAGTATATTTAAATGGAGTAATTATTTAGTTGTAAAAAAAATTAAAATGATATGTCCCAATATTTTGAAGAGCAAAACTAAAAAAAATATACATGCATTATTGACAAATAAAATGTTTCTAACTATATCAACTAGATTTTTTAAATCTTTGTGAAGTAGTTAAAAGGGTCCTATAAATAGGATGGGAGGTAGTAATTTGTGTCACAAGAGAATCATGCTTCTATTGATTTTTACAATAATTGTATTCATTTATTGAATGAGTACACTATCCGTCGGAGAAATAGTGTAATAATTAATCATTAAGAAAGAACATACAATTTCTATATGAATAACCTCAGTGAAAACATATTGATAAAAATAAAATTTTATTTGTATATTGAAAGAGCGTGAGGCCATGATAATTCTTATTCAGTTAGCTTGTCAAAATACATTTTAACATTATTAATTGACTTAGTAATATTTAAAATTGATTAAAAAATAAGTAATTGTGTTGTTTGAAATTAAGATATTGTGAGAAATGGAGTTAAGAATGTCTAATATGGGCATTGAGATAAAATACATGCTTGGCACAGTTAATAAATTTAGAAATATAAAAAATACATAAAAAAAGAAGTTAATCATATTATTTAATGCACAAAAACCATTAGAAATGGACTTTGGAATGCCCAATATAGGTAATGTAGTTAACAAGATCAAAACATTATTTGAAAGTATTAGTAGACTTATAAATGTTAAAAATAGACCAAAAAGAGGTTAACCACACAACTTAAAATTTGAAAAGATTAACATTTGAGATGAGTTGTGAGCTCTTTGATTACATCAAGAGATTTTATTTACTAAATTAACCTTTTTTTTATAGAGATAAGAAAATGGTCCAAATTACCACCAAAGATTGGCATGCCAAACAATTTGTTTCAAATAACTCCCTTAAGATGACAAGTCATGTTGGGTCTTTGTTGCTGACATGAACCATTTATTAACCCACATAAATTTTAATAATTGACCTCATCTATCGTTTTTGATGCATGGTCAAAAAAATTTTTCCTAGAAATACTTTATAAATATTAATTTTATTCTAATTGAGTTATATTGGATACTAGCTGCATCATAAAAATAATGGGATTAGTCATTGTTTTTATTTTTATTTTTATTTTTGTCTCCTTATTTATTTTGATTTCTATATTTTCAAGATGTTATGTATTATATTTTCTGTTCAATTTTGTCTTTATACATTGAAAATATTTAATATGGCTGGCAATTTCAGGAATGAAAAACATAAGATTATTGAGTACATTTTTCTCATTTTAAAATATTTTTAATTCTTAAAAACGCTTTATGTATTAAAAAAAAAACGCTTTATGGAATACAACCGTAGTAAAGTCTAATCAAATTTTTAGGGCTATATCATCATATATTTTAGCTTAAAATCTTAATTTCGTTGATTAAGGAAAAGAAAAGATAATTACACGCTTTACATACATTGCATGTTTAGTAACAACCAAAATGAAAATTTATATTGTGAATGAATAAAAAAATAAATTATTGAGAACAAGGCATATTTTGTCAGTTTTCATACACTTTGTGTGGAGACTCAAATTTAAAATTTTAAAATTAAAAAAATATTAATTCTCTTGTGAGAAAATAATAATTTCTTTTCCTCCAAAGATTGCATGACAGGCCACTGTAATTCCATAATTAGTATATTTTTATATATTTTAATTCTTTAATATGTCTTTAAATAGGAGATACTTGTCTTATGTTTGTAAAATAAATAAATAAATAAATAAATAAATTACATGATCATTTATAGTAAATAATTTAAAAGTACACCTATTGATATCATCATTGAGGCAAAAGTACATAGATAAAAATTAACTTTATTATAAGAACAATTGGACATTTGCAAGTCAAAACAAACTTATTTTTAAATCTTAAATTCTAAATTTGATATAATTAAGTGGAATAGAAATTCTAACCCAATCCATTAATTATTCTTCTTACCAATTCTCTCAAAACATACTAAGAAAAAAAGAAAATGATTCACTTTTCAAAGCTACTTAATTACATCCTCCTGATCCAAATAAGTGTCTTGTAGCACCAAATTAATAAAAAAAAATAGCAGTGAATATTTGATTAAAATACTTTTTTAATAAAACTCATAATTATTATTGTATCGATTTTTTTCTCACACATCTCTTTTTTCACCTTAAAATTAAGGGGATAAAATTGTTGATAATTATAAAATTCTTTTTCCGAAATTAAAGGTTTTAAAATTTTTAAAATGATAATTATTTAAAAATAAAATTTTCTTCCTAAAATGCCATATATTTGGGAACGAAGGACCATAAACAAATGTGATTTCAACCATATAAATTTTCTACTATATTACTAAACTTTGACTCATTTTCACTTTGATTACTGAACTTCAATTTATATCAATTTGATCACTGAACTTCAATTTTTATTAATTTGATCATTCAACTTTAATTTGTTTCACTGGGCAATAAATCAAGGATTTCAACCCCTAATTGATTACATAGTTACCTAAAAATCTGAGTCAATCCTCCTCATAACATATTATTAAGTTTATTAGAGGTGCCCATATCATCGGCCGAAATTCTTTAATTTAGCTACCAGTAAAATTAAATTAAAATTAAGTGATCAAATTGATATAAATTGAAGTCTCAACGATCAAAGTAAAAATAAGCCAAAGTTTAATGATATATTAAAAATTTACCCTATATCAAACACTTCACTTTCCTATTTCAAGGCCTTATAATATCCAACATCATACCAACATTGGCAGTGCTCTTCATGTGCATGAATAAATACCACACATGCATCAATAAATACCATTCATATTTCAATAAATACCATTGTTTTATTGTTTAAAAAATATTTCATAACACCATCCCTCCTCAATTTAAAGGCCGAGAATTTGAATTCTATCCATAGTTTGATCACTTTATCCCTTTTATTAAAAAAATTTCCTAACTTTTCCTTTTATTATGGAGTACTAAATGGGTAAAATTGTAATTTACGCATCCATCAGCTTTAATTCTCTTTTCTATCATGCAATCAAGGAAGACAGAAAAAGAGAGAAGTTCATAAAATTAATGAAGTAGCCATTATTAATGTTGAGAGCCTTGGAATGTGAAAGTGGTTGACCAGCATGTCTTGGTCCTTGGAAAATTAGTTTGATTGATTGATTTGGTTCTTCATCGCACCTGGTTTTTTTCTTCTTTATTATTATTATTATTATTATTATTATTATTATTATTTCTTGTTTGTTCTCTTCCAATGAACTTTATTTGGTTGGTCATTAGTGTTTGCTTGCTTAGTTTTGACATGATTGTTCTTGTTTTTAAGGCTTTGTCAACTCTTATTTGAAAAGATACTATACAGTGCTTTGGATTTGATCCATTTGTTGTCATCTGTTTTATTATTATTATTATTATTATTATTATTATTGCCCTCTCATGGTCATGGAAAAAGAGTTTTTCCCTTACAAAATTGGTTTTATTAAATAGATTGAGAATTTTTTTTTTACTTAGCATCTCTTTTATTTTTCTTTACATAGCACTCCCAAATAATTTTCTGATATTTACTTACATTAAAATGGTTTTTTTTCCATTGAATATTAGCATCTCTTTTATTTTTCTTTACATAGCACTCAAAAATCCTACTATACTATAATAAGTTTCTTATATAAACTTTATTATTAATTTTGCCGATGTGGTTTGTGGTTTAGAGGACACTCAAACACTCATAGAAAGCTCACACAAACCAAACAAAAAAGAAACACAAGATTGGTAACCCAGTTCCGCATCCACTCGCCTTCGTCTTGGGGCCAAGCCCGGAGATAAACAATCCACTAAAAGAGGTGAAATAGATCAATGAGTACAAACACTTGTCACTCACTCTCCCAACAATAAAGATCATTACCCTCTCTACATTGTCTAGTGCTCACACACTCTCTTCCACAAGAGACACACCCAATCTCAGAGCAAAGTAGTTTATATAGACGTCTCAACGTTCCAAATATAGCACATACCTCTTTGGAATCTCCGCGACTACTAATTTAAAAACCTTCCAAAATTAGTTGTCGCAACTCCTGTTGTAACATGAATTGCAACATGGCCTTGACTGTTGACTTAACTGAGTTCTGGTTACGTTGCAAACGACCTCAAGACCCATCAACCTCCCGGTCATGCTTAGTCTGAGTCGGTGCAGCCCGATCTCCCGATCCCGACTACCGGTAACTAGCCTAGCTCCTCAGTTCCTCATCACGCAGTCCCCTCGCAAGGGGCACACGTCCTTATGCGTCTTCACGAAGCTTTCCAAACTTAATCTTCAATTCATCCAAGTTTGGTCTTCAAATCTTCCCAAGAAAGATCTTCAATCAGTCATCTCAATCATGCCAACAATAGGCATGTCTTCAATTCTTGCCATTAATATCTTCCATCTTACCTATTTAGGTTTCTTCAAATCATATCTTCAATAGGCTTCATTCATACCATTGATAGGTATTTCTTCAATTAATCTCCATCCATATTTAGTCTTCAATCAAATCACCTAAATATATAGCCTTGGTATGATCTTATCTTCAAGTTGTAACACATTATCAAAAATAACTTTTTCAAGATCTTCCAAGATATTTGCCTTCAATCTAAGACTCTTTCCCATGTCACCATGCTTTGTCATATCATCAATTATGTCACGTCACAAAGGTTGCCACATTATCTTGACTTGGTGATCAAATCAGACCAATAATAGTGCAGTTGCACTAACACTTATTTATTATTTAATAGATAAAATATCATAAATAATATATATTACTTAATAGATAAAATATTTTAAATAATAATCTACCATGAGCCTCGGTTGAATTGGTTTGCGAAAATGTGAAAATAAAATAAAATAAATGAAGAAGTACTATTTTAGAATTTCTACTCTTGAGTAAGTAGTTTGGCTATGTTAAATTCAGAAATGATTTTATAGTTGAGAAGTTGCTTGGGCTTTTATTTCAATATGTGGCTTTCATTGAGAAATTATAAAAATGGACATAAGACATGCTTCTAAAAAAATAATATCATTCAAATTATCCTAATTAATGTTAATGTTAAATTAGTTTGTAATTTAAATAATATTATCATTACAACAAAAAAAAAATTATTGTGACATTTTTTAAATAATACTTTTAGCAATACCATTGAAAACCATTAAAATGACTTTGAAGCTTTTTTTTCCTAAGTTTAACATAGAAAAAAAAACAAAATTTGAGGAAAAATAAAAACGACAATATTTTGTTTTGCAAGAGTACTAAAAATTAAGCGGTAATTCTTTTTAAGAGTGCCCAAACTTACATAGTTTATTCATTTAAGATCAATGAAGCAAGAAATAAACCATAATAGGCCAAAAATAAAGTTCATTATGAGAGATGAAGCAAGTATCACGATTTTTCTTTACTGTATATTATTTCTTCATATTATTTTTTTATAATATTATTTAATTATTTATTTTATTGTATATTTTGGTAGGTGATTGATTGATGATTGATTTTTTTAATTAGTTTTTGTTATAAAAAGTATGAGAATTTTATGCATGAAACGCCAAAGTTTGAATTTTTTTTAAATTATATGGAAATTAGCTTTTTATCAAATTTAGATTTAGTTTGTTATTTTTTAAATAATTAAACAAATAAAACCATGAGAAATCTCATGCCTCATCCTTTTATTTTCTCACCCGAAATCAATCCTAGTTTGAATTGGGATAAATTTTAAATTCCAAGATTCAAAATAATATATCCTTATCTCTTCTTTATTAGATCTCTATCAAATCTAATTTTGTATGTTTTCTAAACCACTTACAATCTCCAAAACCAGACTTAGCTTATAATTTTGTTGTCTCTAACCACTCCTTGCTTTGTTCTTAATTTGATTCAAAAGAGGAAGCTCTTGCAAATGTTGGAAAATAAACTTAGTTTTGGAATATAAAAAAATGTATATATATATATATATATATATATATTATGAGTATTGGAATAAGAAAAGGTAGTGGGCTAGTGATGGGTAAGTTGTTGGTCTCGGTAATGAGAATTATAAATGCTCCTTGAAAGTCTTTCCAATGTTTAATTAATATATTAAAAAGTGTGTTTTGTAACAAAGAAAAAACATGGGTATAATACCTGAATTGGTCCCTCTACTTTTCTCTCTCTTCCTTTTTAGTCCCTCTACTCAGAAATGCTCCCAAAGTAATCCCTATACTCTTGAAAATGGTTCTACTCAGTCCCTTCTACTCTAAAATAGGTCAATTATTGGCTTTATTTTTCATGAGTAGAGGGATTAGATGGGAAGAGATTAAGGGCAGATGGACTAAATTGGGTTATTTTCAAGAGTAGAGGGATTAGTGTGGCGCATTTCTAAGTAGAGGGACGAAAAGGGAAGAGAGAGAAAAATAGAGAGACCAATTCGGGATATTATACCAAAAAACATGATATAATGGAAAAAAAGTTGGAAGTAAGGGAGGAGATTCTATTATCTTTATCTTCTTCTTCTCAATATTCCTGTATATATGAGAGAAAATAGTTGATCAATCACAAAACTGTTATCTCTTGGTAAGTTTGATAACAAATGGTATCAGAGCCCTTGTGATCCAAAATGGCAATGCAATGACACAATTTCTAGTGCCTCGACTCAACAAAACAAACTATGACAATTGGTGTATACAAATGAGAGCATTGCTTGGCTCTCAAGATGTTTGGGAGATGGTGGAGAAAGGTTATGAAGAGCCTTAAGATGATACAACTCTTTCGGCAAATCAAAGACAAAACCTGCAAGATGCGAGGAAGAAGGATAACAAAGCTCGCTATCTAATTTATCAAGGATTGGAGGAACCCGATTTTGAGAAAGATTTTTCAAGCAACCACATAAAAGAAAGTATGGGAGATACTAAGGAACTCATACAAAGGTGTTGAGAAAGTGAAGAAAATTCGTCTCCAAGTACTTCAAGGTGAATTTGAAGCTTTGACGATGAAGGAGTCTGAATGTATTTCGGATTATTTTGCTAGAGACATGGTGGTTGAATTGTCAATCAACTAAAGAGAAATGGTGAAAAGATTGTGGACACTCTAGTTGTAGAGAAAATTCTACGCTCGTTAGATACCAAATTTGATTACATAGTGGTTGCTATTGAAGAATCCAAAGATGTGGAGCCTATGTCCATTGATGAACTCATTGGTTCTTTACAAGCTCATGAGCAAAGGTTCACCAAGAAGAAAGAAGAAACTTTGGAGCAAGTGCTCCAATCCAAGCTATCTTTGAAGGAAAAAAGGAAGGATTTTAAAGAAGGTCAAAAGCCAAGGCCGAGGTGAACAAGGATGTGCACGAGGTCGTGGTCGTGCTCGTGGTTTTGGACGTGGACAATGATGAGGAGTTCTCACACACCAAGATGAAGATGAATGCCAAAGTTCAAGAGGGACAAGGAAGAGGAGCATACATAAGAGGAATAGGAAGACATAGCAAGCATAATGTTTCAATGCTATACATGCAAGAAGTTTAGCCATTATTCTTCGGATTGTTAGTATAATGAGAATAACAAAGTTGATGTGAAGGCTAATCTTGTTGAAAAGGATGAAGATGGTGTTCTATTTCTAGCATACAAAGGAGAAGAAGAAAGCAAGCAAGAAGCTTGGTGTCTTGATACGGGGGCAAGCAATCACATGTGTGGAAGAAGAGACATGTTCTTTGAGCTTGATGAATAAATGGATGGGCAAGTTACTTTTGGTGACTTTTCTAGATCTTGGTCAAAGGCAAAGGTAAAATCTTGATAAGGTTAAAAATGGACAACATCAATTCATCTCAAATGTCTACTATGTTCTGAACATGAAGACTAGCTAACATCCTAAGCTTGGGACAACTTTTGGAAAAAGGCTATGATATACACATGAAAGATCGTAGTCTCTTCCTAAGAGATGAGAGAAATTTTCTCATAACAAAGGTTGAAATGTCAAAGAATAGAATGTTCATATTGAACATAAAAAGTGAAGTGGCTAAGTGCTTCAATGCATGTATGAAGGATACTTCATAGCTATGACATCTTCGGTATGGTCATCTAAACTTTGATGGTCTCAAGTTATTATCAAGTAAAGAGATGGTGAGAGGCTTGCCATTCATCAATCATCCAGAGCAACTTTGTCAAAGTTGTGTTCTTGGGAAGCAATCTAGAAGGAAGTTTTCCAAAGGAAGCATCTTATTGATCAAGGAAACCACTACAACTTATTCATGCCAATGCTTGTGGGCCAATCACTCCTACCTCATTTGGTAAGAACCGATATTTTCTCACTTTTATTGATGATTTTAGTAGGAAGACATGGGTTTACTTCTTGAAGGAGAAGTCTGAAGTTTTTATGGTTTTCAAGAAGTTCAAAGCTTACATCAAGAAGCAAAGTGGTCTCCCTATCAAAGCTTTGCGTTCCGATCGTGGTGGAGAGTTTACTTCCAAGGCTTTTGAAGTTTTTTGTGAAAAACATGGAGTACAATGCCATCTTACGGCTCCATATTCTCCTCAACATAATGGAGTTGCTGAGAGAAAGAATTGAACCATATTAGACATGGTTCAAAGTATGTTGAAGAGTAAGAACTTGCCAAAGGGGTTTTGGGCGGAAGCGGTTGATTGTGCCATCTACTTGCTTAATAGATGCCCCACAAGAAGTCTAAAGAACAAGACTCCTCAAGAGGCATGGAGTGGATTAAAGCCAAATATCTCTCACTTGAAGGTGTTCTGGAGCATTGCTTATGCACATGTACCGGAGCAAAGAAGAACCAAGCTTGATGATAGAAGCACAAAGTACATTTTCATTGGTTATGATTCAAGAGCAAAAGCATACAAATTGTTTGATCCACTTTCAAAGAAGATCCATGTTAGTAGAGATGTAGATTTTAAAGAAGAAGATTCATGGAATTGGGGCATACATGTAGAAGATGTTCAAGAAGATCAAAAGAAGGTCATTCATGATTTCTCACCATCACCATCACCACCTTTCATGTTGGTTCACGGGCATTATCATCCTTGGATGATGGCCCAAGAACAAAAAAGACAAGAAGCCTCCAAGAGCTTTATGAGGTAACAAATGATTTAACATTGTTTTGTCTTTTTGCCGATTTTGAGTCAATAGAGTTTGAAGATGCTTATAAAGATAAGAAATGGAGAGCAGCTATGGATGAAGAGATTCAATCAATAGAAAAGAACAAGACTTAGGAACTTGTCTCTCTTCCTAAAGGGCATGAAGCCATTGAAGTTAAATGGGTCTACAAGGCTAAAAAGAATGCAAAAGGTGAGGTGGAGAAATACAAAGCAAGATTGGTGGCAAAGGGATACAAGCAACGTGCCGGCATAGATTATGATGAGGTATTTGCTCCCGTTGCTCAAATGGAGACTATTAGATTGCTTGTTTCTTTGGCGGCTCAAAATTATTGGAAAATATTCCAAATGGACGTGAAATCGGCATTTTCGAATGGCTATCTTAATGAAAGAGGTATATGTTGAACAACCCATGGGTTATGTGAATGAGAATCATGGGGAGAAAGTTTTGAAGCTCAAAGAAGGCACTTTATGGCTTGAAGCAATCACCCCGGGCTTGTAATAGTAGGATTGATGTTTTTTCAGAGAAAATGGCTATGTTCAATGCCCACACAAGCTTTCTCTCTATATGAAGGTGAATAGCAAGGGAGATGTATTGCTAATTTGTTTGTATGTCGATGATTTGATCTTCACCGGCAATAACTCTCACATGATCAAGGAGTTCAAGAAAGCAATGACTCAAGAGTATTGGGCTTATGTCTTTTTTCCTTGGTATTAAAGTGAAGCAAAGTAATGAAAGTATTTTCATATCACAAGAAGTATATACAAAGGAGATTCTCAAGAAGTTCAATATGAACAATTGCAAGCCTGTAAGTAGACCGATTGAATGTGGTGTGAAGCTCTCCAAGATTGGTGAAGGCCAAGTTATTGATGCTACTCTATTTAAGATCATGGTGGGAAGCTTGGGCTATTTAACTTGTACAAGACCCAATATTCTCTATAGTGTTGGGTTGGTGAGCCGCTACATGGAGGAACCAAAGATATCTCATTTGCAAACCGCTAAGAGGATTTTTTTTCTATATTCAAGGTACTATCAGTCATGGTTTATTCCATTCATCTTCTCAAAATTCCCATCTGGTTGATTATTCGGATAGTGATTGGGGTGGAGATTTGGATGATAGAAAAAGCACCACTGGATTTGTTTTCTTTATGGGAAATACGTCTTTTACTTGGTTTTTAAAGAAGCAACCAATTGTTACATTGTCTACTTGTGAAGTGGAGTATATGGCGGCATCCTCATGTGTTTGTCATGCTATTTGACTTAAAGAGCTACTCAAGGAGATTCATCTTCATCATGATGAAGTTATCAAGATTTGTGTTGACAACAGATCGGCAATTGCATTAGCAAAGAATCCGGTGCATCATGAAAGGAGTAAGCATATTGATACTCGATTCCATTTTATTTGGGATCATGTGAAGAAGAAGGAGATTGAATTAACTTATGTGAACTACGTTTAAGGGGGAATTTTGGAAAATAAACTTAGTTTTGGAATATAATATATATATATATATATATATTATTATGAGTATTGGAATATGAAAAGGTAGTGGGCTAGTGATGGGTAAGTTGTTGGTCTCGGTAATGAGAATTATAAATGCTCCTTGAAAGTCTTTCCAATGTTTAATTAATGTATTAAACTGTGTCTTGTAACAAGGAAAAAACATGATATAATGGAAAAAAGGAGGAAGTAAGGAAGGAGGTTCTATTATCTTTATCATCTTCTTCTTCTCAATATTCTTGTGTGTGTGAGAGAAAATAGATGATCCACCACAAAATTGTTATCTCTTGGTAAGTTTGACAACAACAAAAACATCTCATAGTTATTGTGGTGTCTTTTCAATCTTCTCTCTTCTAAAATTTTTTTCTTAACATCTCTTATGTGATTTGCTAATCATGGTTTTGAGATTTGGTTAGTAATTGACTTTGTAGCTTATTAATTTTTAGAGGTTGTGCCTGAATAATATTATGTTTGTGAACCTCTACTTTCTTTTGTATTGCAATTGGATTTGCTTATAGATTGCTATAACTAATCTCTGTTTTTTTTTAATATACTTCCTTTATTTTGAATGTTTGTATGGATATATTGGTTGTTGATTTAGACTGAATTGATCATAAGTGTGTTTAATGCATGAATTATTGAATGTTTTTAATCAAGGAAATGTAAGGATGGAAATTCTCAAGATTTTGTAAATAAAATAGTAGAAATATTTCTTCAATTTCAAGTGTTTTAGCAGACGAATTTGGAGCAGAGCAAAATACGAAAGTTGTAGAGTTTGATCTTAAGTAAATAACTGTGAAATTTCAGATTCTGTGCATGTGTGGTTTGTAAGATATAATAGTATTAGTCTAATAGTTTTAGACAAGATTACTGTGCAGAACATGAAGATTGATGGATATTTTTGATGGCCTTGGAGATTGAATTGGATAAAGTGCAAAATAAGAAGGTTGTTCCTTATTAAATTTTCTAGTTGTTAGTAAAATTTCATTACTTCTAGCTAGAGATGTAAGTAGCTAGTTAAGCATGTTTAAAAGGGATATGTTTGAGCTACAAATCTACATAAATAACTGGAGATTCAAATGAGTGCTATAAATTGAGTAGTACAAAATGCGTGTGTATAATGTATACTATATATATATATAATGCAATTATCATATTTGGATGCTTCTTCTGTATCTATTTTATGCGCTCATCAAAGGGAAAGGTTCATGATAAGGGTAAAATAGTAATATTAGATATATCTAATTAAATTAGTAAATTATTAAATGGTATGATTTTGATGTAGGGCTGATTGGGAATTTGAAAAATTCATAGGGTTTATTGAGTATATTAAGGGTTGACTCCACGGGCCTTTACCTATATATCTATTAAATCAAAATACTTAAATTATCAAATAAATATAATTGAAAATAATCAAAATGTAATTATATTATTTCTCTCTAAAAAAAATGTAATTATAGTGATAAACATTTGAATTAGCTTGATTTTGTTGGCTGGTATAGTTAAATAAACTTTTAGATATTTTAAACATAAACAAGCACATTCTAAACATATATACATAGAGTTTTAAACAATGGCACGTACACAATGAATTCCTCGAAAAATTTAAAATTGGTAATTTATCTCAAAATCAAATATGTTTGGTCTGTGCATATGAAAAAAAATTAAGGCAATAAAGAAAAGTTCTTTCTTTTATCAAAAGTACGACATATTCCCCAAGTTTTTGAGGCATGACGCCTAGCTAGTTTATCCACACTTCAAAATAACTAACACACACACACATATATATTATATATAAAGAAAAAGAAAACTAGAAACAAAATTAACATGTGTACAAGAGCTAACATGACCATAACTAATTTACACACATGAATGTAAAGTAAAAAGGAGCTAGCAATGAGAAAGGAGAGATGTGTTTCATTGATTCTGTTAAAGCATACATATAGAGATACAACAAAAGTAGTAAACTAATTCTAAGGCTGTGATTCCCTTTTTGTGGGATTTAAATCAAACTAATTTAAGCAAAGAAGTAAAGAAAGGAAAACAAATATTTACATCCAATATAGTATTACTAATATAAGATATTTCCTAATAATGAAGAATTGAAGCACATGCATCATCAATCAAGGCCTAAAGCATCCGGCAAGGTGAAGATGATGATATTGATGATGATGATGATGGTGATGGTGATTGGCCATGAATTCTCTATCAATGATATGAATAACATGAAGGAACTCATCAAGACAACAAGGAATAGTGATTGCACCCTTGTGTTCAAACCCATACTCATCTTCAGCCTCTTTCAACAGCCCTGCAAACAAAGGGTGGTTCAAGTACTCCACTTTAACTATAAACCTTTCTTTTTCTTCCCCACTGCTTCCCACTCTTACCACCATGCATCCTTTTGGTGGTGATGATGATGTTGTTGATGATGATGATGACTTCTTGGTGTTGGAGATCATCATGTGGAAGCCCATGAGGTGATGGTGGTGGTGATGGTTAAGGATGGCCATGGATAGAAGATCAAGACAGTTTGTAGGATAATTCACTATTTCTATATATATATAAGAAAGTATATCTTGTTATATATATATGTATAAGAAAAGAAGAGGATATATCATATATATATTATATGTATAAGAAAAGAAGAGGATATATCATATATATATATATACATACAAATAGTTGTGGATGGGAAAAGGGTAAAGACTTGGAACTTGAGTGCATGTAAGCGTTTTATGCTCTCCCACCAAGGGAAAGCTTGACTAATTTTGGGTTTTAGTGCACAAATTAATTAAACTATTACAATCGTTTAATAAAAGAATTATGTGCAAACCGTGACGATAGGGATATATGATGACTTTAGAGGTTAAGCATGCATGCGTGCTTGGGTGATGTGAATTGTGAGAGTCTGATAACAGAAATGAGAAAATTCTAGGGGGTTGACACGTATGCTTGGTTTGGATTTGCATGCATGCATGGGACTCATGCAAAAGTTGGTCAAAAAAAATGGGCGAGTGTTGTCACGCATGACAATTAAGTGCCATCACTAATTTTGTTCATTTTTGTGAATATATTTCGTCCTTTTTTAATATTTAATAATTGTTTAATAAGATTTATGTATCGCAGCGCGGTGCCACAGCGTCCTAAGGACCACATTGGAAATATTGGATGCGTTAAGGATGAAGCCTTTATATATATATATATATATATATATAAAAGCTCAAATCAATGATTGTTATTTAATAAAGAGTAATGCTATATGAGGCGAAGAAATCACACGAACCAGCCACACGACTGATGTGGCTGGTGACGTGGATTTCATTTTTTTTTTTTAAATATTAAAAAGTTAAAAGGGGAGAGGCTCTCTTTAAGGGCATCTTTCTTTCTCTGGGTCGGGTCTCTCTCTCTCTCTCTCTCGAAAAATTAGGGTTTAGTTCTCTCAACCGGCCGTTCAAGCCCCGCCTCCTCCCCCGCTCCTGGCCGATTCACTCCCCTACTCCCGGCCAAAAAGTAAAAAGGGGAGAGGCTTCTAGGGCATCTTTCTTTCTCGGGATGGAGCTTCTCTCCCTCGAAAAATTAGGGCAGGGTTCTCTCAACCGGCCGTTCAAGCCCCGCCTCCTCCCGCCTCCCGGCCGATTCACTCCCTACTCCCCCACTGCTCCTCCCGCCACTCTGGGTTCCCTTCGCACTGCCTCGATTCCAAGCGTTCTCTCTCCCCCGTTCCCCAGTCCCCAACCCGGTTGCCGCCTCCCTGCTCCCGTTCAGTTGCTTCCTTCCCGCCTCCACCGCCTCGCTTTCTCCCTCGCCTCCCTGCCGCTCACTCCCCTACTCGCGGTACCCGTGCCGATCGCCACTTCCCTCCCCGTTGACGGTACCCGTTCTGGCCGCCGCTTCACTCCCCGCTCTCGGCTCGGCTTGAAATCAGGTACAGAGGCAATGATGCCCTAAAAATTTCTATCCTGCCTTTTCTCTCTACAACGATGGCATAGTGGCTTGGATGGCCTAGTAGGCAACCGCCACTGTTATTGTTGTAGAGGGAGGGGGAAGGATGGGAGAACATCATTCAGAATCTGAGCCTCTGTTTTAATTATGTTGGTTGATATACTCTTTGTTGCATCATGTATTTCTTTCTGTCGATGTGGCTGGTTCGTGTGAGTTCTTCGTCTCATATAGCATTACTCTTAGTAATGATGGTCTTGGCCATGATGATTTGCCCTATAAAAGATTATAGAAATTGGGTGGCGTGGCAACTTTAGTTGCAGCCCTTGATTCGTGTTTATACATGCAAAAGAACATAGGGGCAAGATCTGAGCCTTTTTATTCTTCTTAAACTGATTGTTTCTTTGCTATTTCTTGATATCTATCAAGTTTGATGTAAGCTGCAGATGGACACCAGAAAAGACAGTCGGGAACGGGAGAGGGAGGCAGATAGTAGCATGGACTGGAATGACATCGGGGACTTACAACTGTGCACATTCCCTATTTGATGTTTTTTTTTCTTATCAAATTATGGTTTTCACTTGCAATTCAAAGGAATAGAGGTGTCCTTGAATTTGATTTTGTTCTCCCTTTGATTTATGTTTATTGCCATGTTACTTGAGTTGCGGATTTGGAATCATCTGAGTGCCTTTCGGTAGTTAACTCATGGAGTTTTGGTGAGTTTCATAGTTGATTCACGTTCTGACTTTTTATCTGTTAACTTATGTGTATTGATGCAATGGCAAGTTGTCACCTTTCATCTTCTTGTTCTTGCTTGTTGCTTAACTATGATTTTTGGATTTATTTGTTTCACTTCTTTAAAAAAAATTTAAGCATCATGATGACAAAATTTGTTACATTGTTTAATGGGATTTATTTTCTCAAATGATTCTCTTCTTATTGTTATAATATGAAAATGGTCTATTCACTTATGTCATTTTTTTCTTAGTTCTTACACATCTTTTGCTTTTCTGCATTCAGGTATTTGAATTATTGTGTTATGCTTTTTTATTTTATTTTTCTGAGATGCATCAATCTGTCCTGATTTGCTGTTTGAGTTACTTTTGATGCTTGTAGACTTAGAGTTGATGAAGCAGAACTTGATAATTGCATGGCTGAAATGCAAGTTTTCTCATTTATTAGTTGCACTTGCAAGTTTTGTCATTTATTATTTTTTCCTTTCGGTAAGTTTTACTGAAAACTAAATGAACAATGATTGTTCAGTGAAGTGACAGTTTGATAGGTGTTGAGTGTTTCATGAACAAATCAATTTGACTTCTTTCATTTTCTATATTCTATTGATACTGTTATATCATTGTATGACATGTAATACTGAGAGTTTTATCTTTTAGGTGAAAAATGTTTGATTTTCTCGTGTAGGCTTAACTCCTTTGTGCATTGATCATGTAATGGTTGGTATGCTTTGTATTTTTCGTGTTGCTAATTCTCTTGTAGTTTTGTGCAATAGACCGAGAGAATGTCGACAATTTCATTCAAGTCGATGATATCTTCGACCTGTAAGCTTCCAAAGTTGTGATTTTTTGATGAACTATTTGTGCATATTACCAATTGGGGTTCCATACCTTTCTTTTTAATTTAATTTATGTTCTTCTTGTTCTTCTTGTTCTTCTTGGTGTGATCTTGATGCAATGTCTATGCTATAGTCAACAGAAAATTAAGTAACTATATTATCAAGCAAGGAAAAAAATCCATTTTCTTCTTATTTTTTTTTTACAGTATCATATTAGCATCATTGTTTAGAGTGTGGCAATGATCTTTGCTTTTACATTGTTCGTTTTATGTGGCAATTCTCTATGATGCCTATTTTCGAGACCGTCTTTCCTTGATGCAGGATTGCAAGATCGTGTATAAGCATTGAGTAACTCTCTATTTCATCTTTGTATTCGATAGTTCTGAGAATGAACTAGCTATGGTTGACCTTATACAAGGTACTAATAATCGTATCCCTTCTCTTTTTTCAACCTTTTGCCTTCTGTTTTCATGTTTCTCATATTACTTTCTTCTTGCGACATTGCTCCTTTAAGTTGAAGATTTAATTTCCAGAGCATTTGTAAGTCCCCTGGACTGATGTAAGAAATTTATGTGCAGAAACTGGGAGCTGACAGCAACATGGACTGGAACTCAGATACAAGTCCCCGTTTCATCACTCTTGAAGAGGCACATGAAGTCACTAATCTTATATATGATGATGTGTATGCAAAAACATTATTTTGCTAGGAATTATGATAAATGTACTAGATTTCTCAGGTTTCTCAGGTTTCTCCAGGGGACTGACAAATTTTCGTATTCATCACTGCAAATTTAAATTACAAATCAATTATCTTCATTAAAATTTTATAACATGAACACAAATAATCAGAGCTCAAATGAACCATCTCTTCATCATGAACACAAATACATCACAAGTCAAATGATCCATCTCTTCATCAAACATAAGCAACAAACACAAAAACTTTATAACATGAACACAAATACATCACAACTCAAATGAACCATCTCTTCAACATGAACACATATACATCACAAGGTAAAATGAACCATCTCTTCATCATGAACACAAATACATCACAAGGTAAAATGAACCATCTCTTCAACATGAACACAAATACATCACAAGGTAAAATGAACCATCTCTTCAACATGAACACAATTACATCACAAGGTAAAATGAACCATCTCTTCATCATGAACACAAATACATCACAAGTCAAATGAACCATCTCTTCATATCACAACTTGCACCACAATAAGATTCCCTGAAAAATTAAAATGGATAATACATCACAACTTCATAAGACGATAATTAAATAAAAAAAATTCATCAAAAAAAAAATATATACATCTTGCAACTCACCATACTCAGAGTTCATTGCATTGGCTTGTAAAACCTAAAGACGAGCTGTTATGCATGTCCAGATTGATCGATATAGAATTTGAATTCACCTAAGAAAAGAGATTATAATCAAATTTTTCATTACTTAAAATTAAATGATTCAAATACGTAAGTTAGACATTAATGACAATTACAAGAGAATTACCACACTCTCTTGTGTGCAATGATCATCTTGTATAAATTTTTGAGCTAATGCATCTCCCTTTGTTTGCGTCTTCTGCCAAATAATAACATGGATGTTACACAATCAAATAAAAAAAATTCATCAAAAAAAAACTAAGGACGTAATGGATATGATACTACATTAAAATACCTTTTTCTTGTTTTTTATTATTATTTCTTCAACTTTTGACTTCTTCCTCTTAGATGGTGGACGACCCTTACTCCGCACCTTCAAAGGGGTGAGAAATTTTTGGTGTGGCACATTAGTCGCTTCCGACAACGTATGTGTAAAGTTTTCCTTGCAAGTTGTGTTGTCCATCAACTTCCCGATTGCCTCGTCCACATGTTCCATCAAGAACATGTATTTCTCATTTGACATTGCTCCAAGTTCTGCGGCTTTAGTAAAATGAGAACACAATTTATTGTACCGCAGTTTCTCACCACTGATCTGTGGGTCATCATAACAATTCTGTACATATGTATGCATGCGTTTGATGTCCTTCCTCCATCGTGGTAAAATGTACCTAGCAGGAATGTCTTTCACATTCTTCTCAATAAGCACCTTGCAAATGTGCCTACAAATAATCCCCCTGAACTCAAATAGCTGACAAGAGCATTTAATGTCAAATTCTTCCTCATTAGTGTAAACATTGTATACCACTTGTTTTCTGAATGCACCTTCTTTCCCTTTGACAACATCGGACACCTGAAATGAGCAGACTGCCCCATGCACACCAGTGATAGTAAGATTGCAATATATCATCCCTCGCAACTCATCTTGAAACAATTTAAAAATCTCATTTGTGTATGCTTCTTGAAGTTGCTTCTCAAAATAGCAATCAGTGATCAATGGAAAACATGAGTTAAATGAAGCAAAATCAGCTTTGTTTTCTTTCTCAATCTTACTTTTCAAGGCATTATCATATTGCTCAACAAACTGCTTCAATGAAGTCGTCGGACCAACATAACCATCGAAAAATGCATTAACACTTTCACTTCTTTGCGTAGTAGACATTCCAGCCCAAAATATGCCTCTAACATAAACTGGAGCCCAACGATCACGAATTTTGAATAGAGAATTCAGCCATTTATTGCTCTCAATGTCATAGTCTGCCATCATCTTCAAGTATGTGTCTTCAAACTCTTGAGTATCCACTACTTCATACGTGATGTGTTTCAAAATCTTCTTGATTGCTTTGTATTCATTTAAACCTCCAAGCTTCTCGGGAACCTTCTTCATGATATGCCAAAGGCAAAGACGGTGATGCGAATTTGGGAAAACCAGTCTAACTGCACCCTGAATAGCCATACACTAGTCTGTAATAATTGCTTTAGGAGCCTTGCCGGACATACACTCTAGCCAAGTTTTGAAGAGCCAAACATATGTTTCTGTATCTTCGTTTGACAATAAACCACACCCAAACAATACCGTTTTCCCATGATGATTTACACCGACAAACGGAGCAAATGGCATGTCATACTTATTCGTCAAGTATGTTGTATCAAAGGAAATTACGTCACCAAAAGCTTCGTAAGACGCTATAGACCTCGCATCCGCCCAAAAAACATTTCTCAAACGACCTTCCTCATCCATGTCAATCAAATGGAAAAATTTTGTGTTTCTTTGTTGCATGCGGGAGAAATATTTTCCAAGTGCAACGGCATCACCAACACCAAGCCTATATTGCCTTGCTTTCGCAATATAATTCCTACAATCTTTCTCAGTGTATGTTAAATTTTCATAACCCCCACTTTCAACCGCTAAAGAATGAAAATTTTTGCTTAGGCTTATCCCCGCTTGGTCGTTTAATTCAAGCCTTCTTTTGACATACGTATCAATTTTTTTATTGCACTTTTGGAAACGAGCTTTTTGTGGGCTAAGTGCATGATTATGCTCCAAATTAACACTTGAAATGGTAAATCTCCCATCATTGCTAACAATGACATTAATCTTCGCCGGACAATTTACTTTAGTAGATAGCCTTGGGTTGAAGGAGTTTTTTGAAGTAGATATTCGTTTTCCACCTCTTGAACATGCTAGCGTGTAATATTTCAATTTTCCGTCATCACCTAATCTTGTGCTTTTTTTGGTGATGCCAAACCCTTCATACCGCGCATACTTGACATACAATTCATAAACTTCTTCTTCGGAGTCAAGTATGATACCGGCCTCCGGCACAATATTTTCAAGTAAATCCAAATCTACCGGTTTTTCTTTGTCATGTATTTTATAACTTGAACATCCAACTTCCACATCATTATTTCTTTGCTCATAACACCCAACTATCACTTCTTCCATGTTCTTGCTTTAAGTATACTTCTAAACACAAATAAAACAAACAATAAATTTATCAAGTTAAACAAGCAATAAACACTCACATTTTTTTAGCAACATATAAATTTAAACACCCACCATGATCTATTTATAAACCAAAATAATAAGTACAAGCCTAATCACCCACCATAATCTCTTTATAAATCAAAATTAAGTACAAACTTAATCACCTACAATGATCTCATTATAAACCTCAATAATTGTAATTAATTATGTTTCCTACACAATACTAATAAAAATCTTTTGGTAATGCAAGCTTAATCATCATGACCTCTTTATAAACTAAAATACTTGTAATACTTTTGGTAATACAATCTTAATTATTACAAAGCATTACATGAAATAAATTATACCTATGATGGAGCGCCGGCCGGAACGGGACCGGGAGCGGGGAGGGAAGTGGCGGCCAGAACGGGTACCGTCAACGGGGAGGGAAGTGGCGGCCGGAACGGGTACCAGGAGCAGAGGAGTAAAGCGACCAAGAGCGGGGGAGTGAAGCGGCCGGGAGAGGGAGGAAGCCCGGGAGCGGGGATAGAATAGTCGGGGAGCGGAGAAGGGAAGCGATCGAGGGACGAGAGGAGGCGGCAACCCGGGCCGGGGACCCGGGGAACGGGAGAGAGGCGTCGGCCCGAACGTGGGGGCAGGGAGAGGTGAGGGAAAAAGCGGGCTGGAAGCGGGAAGGAATCGCCGGGACGGAGGGAAGTCGTGGGTCGGGAACATCGGCCGGGAGTACGGCCGGGAGTAGGGGAGTGAATCGGCCGGAAGCGGGGGACGATGGAGACACGAGAAAGATGCCCTTAAAGAGAGCCTCTCCCCTTTTAACTTTTTAATATTTAAAAATGAAAATCTCACGTCACCACCACATCGATCGTGTGGGTCGGTTCGTGATTTCTTCGCCTCATATAGCATTACTCTTTAATAAAACAACAGACTTGAAAAAAAGCATATTCCATCAAAACTTTTAAATTTAAATTAAATATATATAATTAATAATTAAACTTATATATATATATATATATATATATATATATATATATATATATATATATATATCACTGCTAATAATTAGGCATCCCGTTTGACCAAAGAATAGTATATTAACAAGTAAAATTTGACTTTTAAGTTTTAATTACATTAAACTCATGTTTTTTAATTTACATATATCTTTGTTTGGTTCAGCACGTACTGCTTAAATTTTTTGGACTTTGAACTTAAATGAGATGAACAGTTATTAGAAAAAAAACAATTATAATTCAAATGATAAAATTTAAAAATATTTTTTTAAATTTTTTTATCACCGATACTAGTATGGGCAAACTACACTTTTAACGTGATTTTGGATTGCATTATGAGATAGATTATATTATATTGACAATTAATTAATGAAGTGTTTTGGAGATATGTGCAAATTGTTTTATTATTTTTATTGTATAACATTTGTTGAAAATTAACTTGCAGATAATCATATGATTTTTTTGGAGGTCCGTGTTTCTAATAGACGTGCACGGTCAATGTTTCACCAAATAATTATTAATTATTTAAATTATTTTTTAAATATTTATTTATTGACAAATAGGTAACAAATGCCACACTTTTACCCTCACATTAAGTTGGTATTATGGGTTTGATTTTAATCATATGTTTTTTTTGGAGGTCCATGTCTCTAATAGACGTGCTTGGTCAACATTTCACCAAATAATTATTAATTATTTATACTAATTTTTTTAATATGTATTTATTGACAAATAGGCAACAAATGCCACATTTATGCCCTCACATTAAGTTTAGTATTAAGGTTTGATTTTAATTTTTTTTTTTAAAATGATGCCAATAGATCAAATTAATAACCGTTTGACATATCTTCTTTAATATAATTACATATTATTATCCATATAAAATATTGTGCTAATAGTAAGAGATTTTTTTCATGCAAAGTGCTTTTATAAATGAATGTCAACAAACAATAAAATTTGCCCAATACTGAATTAACATTGCTATTAAATGTCTAAATTATTTAAGTATTGGTTTTAGGATGAAAAAGTTTCTTGTTTACAGGGTAGAAAAACTTATTTACGTCTAAATTAGTTTCATCTTATTTACAAAACTTAAGTTTGAATTCGGATTGAGACTGGCAATAAATCATCCATATATAGGTTACCCCATTGTCCATCAATCATCATTTCTAAATTTTTAATTAAATAAAAAATATTTATAAAATGGAAATCACATTTATAAAATACAATACATTTTCAATCAATTTAATATCACACAAAAATAAACTTGAAATTAACATCTACAAAATAAACAAAACAAAAGTCCGAAATAAATGGTACAAAAATAAATCATAAAACTAGTTGGCTTCCAACTTAGCTAGCTTGGTCTTAAGGTAATTTGGTAATTTTTATGTATTTTTAGTGATCTTTTGATCGAGCGGGCATTTTGAGATTTTTTTTTTCTTATTTGAATAAATTCTCAATTGCTTAACCCAAGCTCTCAAGCCTCTTATTTATATAAAATATCAATCACTCAACCCAAGCTCTATTTGCTGGGTCGGTTATGGGTTGGTCAAAAACTGACCTAGGTCTGCCGTATCGAGCCCAGTTAATTGGCCTGTGGCCCCTTTATATATATATATGTATGGATGCCTTTCAATACTTGAACATAATAGTATATAACGCATATCTTCTAAACAACCTAATGTAATGTATGCTCTATCATTCTTCAAATATTTGAAATTAAAGTTTTCACTTATAATATATTCAACCATCTTACATTTGAAGTGATTCGTATCCTGTTAAACCTCATCCAAAAAATAGAAGAATTGGAATTAGGATGTTTGAAGAATATTATATGATGTGAGATTCTTCATCAAACACTTCTCTAGTTATCAAGCACGAAGAACTCCTACACTCAAACTAGAAAAATTTGCATAAAAACGTGTGTTGTAAATAAGTATAGTAAGCATCTAAAATTCAATAATGAGCAGCTAGTACTATAAAGTTATAAACTAACCAAGTGACATAAAAGTTGGTAGAAAATGGGTACGTACTAGCCAAAACCGAGTGGCTAATTGTTGTGAAATTAAGCAAAAGTTTAATGAAAAACTAAGTTGCAATTCAATTTACACAAACAATCAACTCTAGATTAACCTTTGCAGCTATTTAAGCAACCAAATCACCAACATCAACAGAGTTCAAGCTAAAAATAAGCTTCAAAACACAATTTAGACAGTAGAAATGAATAGATCCATAAGAATTACAACTAAAACTAGTACTATGACTGGGATCACTCCCTCTTGACACCGCCCACCAGAGAACTTGCCTCACTTCTTCTTCTAATTGATTGCCCCCTTTTTCATTCCTCTACCAGCCTTTTAACTCTTTCTTTTCTAGCTCATCCTAACAGACATTCATCACATGTCTCACCTCCCCCTTATTGGGCACGGTGTAACTCAAACAACAAACCCGGAGACGCATGTGCTCACCCTAAGCTCGCACCCAACCCTTCTCCACGTTAGTCCATTATTTTTCTGTTCATTGGGTGTTGCTTCATTTGAATCTTCTAGTCTCATGTGTAATATGTGAGGTAGGTTAAGTTCAATAGCTTTTGGTGCCTTATATACAAAGCCCTGGACAGAGCACATCACATTCCTTCTCCGCCATAAGCTATGACCTTGTCTTCAAGGTCAAATGCAGGATAAGCTTGAGCCATGTGAGAATAATCTTCCCATGAGTCATCCCCATGATCCAATCTTTCCTAGTGAATCAAGAGTTGTTGAATTGGATGTGCCTTGTGAATGATTTGTCGGCCCTAAATAATATTGTGAGGTTGTAACACTAGACTATTCTCATTGGTGATGATACCGAATGCAGCTGAATCTCGGATATAGGCGTTGGATCTCCTTCAAATTTTTTTAGCAATGAAATGTGGAACACTGGGTGGATGCGAGAATAATCTGGTAATAACAATCGATAAGCTATTGACCCAATTTTGTGAGTGATTTGAAATGGAATGATGCTATCTCCACACCATTTTTATCTGGAATCCTATAACAGTGGAAGAATGCTTCTGCTTTGTAAATCCAATTAAGGACCTAGCACCCTCAAATTGTGATAAATCCACATGAACCCGAGCGGTTTGCACAGGGTGTAGTCATCGCTGAACTGACATCTCTTGTTGTATAAGTTCGTCACCCAAATCCACACGCAATGTAGGTACCGGATTAGGTGTAATAGCCGGCCGAGACAGCTATAATACCTGCTAAACACTTAGAAATATTATGCAAAGATTGTTTTAAGAGTGCAATCCCATTCATCAACTTGAACATCTCGCTGATCCATAGCCGATAATAATCACTCTTCTCTTTGATTCATGACAGTAAACACAATATTATTTCTCCAAGACATTAACTCCAAGGATGCAATGACAATCAGCTTATCTGAGAGAACTTTACACAACTACTAAAGTAGTTAGTAAATTCAGGCACTATTTGTTAAGGCATTCCTTTATCATTAAAACATATCGGGAGGCTTTGAAGCACTTATGTCAATAAACAATTCAAACTCAAGAAACAACAACGTTGGTTACTAAAATTTCTTGGATATGATTTTAAAATTGAATACATGCCTGGGAAGGAAAATGTAGGGGATGATGCTCTATCCATGATTTTTTATTGTTTTTTTCTACTATATAGTGTACTTTTTTCTCTCAGTTGCAGCAACTCCAACAACAAGATCAATTCTATTGAGACTAAAATCAAAGCACTCAAAGAATGACAATTATACTGACTGTAAATTTACATGGCACCATACTTTATTGTGGAGATATAACAGAATTGTTGTTCCCGATATAGCCTCTATAAAAAACAATTCAAGATGTGAAACGTTTTGTCAAAAATTGTGCAATATGCCAGAAGGCTAAATCTGAATTACACATCAAATCTGGGAAGATATTTCTATTGACTTTATAACATCTTTGCCGATATCCAAGGGATTCTACAGTTATTTTTGTAGTGGTGGACAGATTATCCAAGTTTGGGTATTTTATTCCTCTCAAATATGATTTTTCAAGTAAAGTGGTTGCCTAGGCATTTATCAAAAATGTTGTGAAATTAACCAACAGTTTAATGAAAAACTAAGTTGCACTTCAATTTACACAAACAATCAACTCTAGATTAACCTTTGCATCTATTTAAGCAACCAAATCACCAACATCAACAGAGTTCTAGCTAAAAATAATCTTCAAAACACAATTTAGATAGTAGAAATGAATAGATCCATAAGAATTACAACTAAAAATAGTACTATAACTGGGATCACTCCATCCTAACACCGGCTACCGGAGAGCTTACCGGAGAAAACTAAAGAATAGGCCTAACTTCTTCTTCTAATTACTTTCCCCCTTTTCCATCCCTTTACCAGCCTTATAACTCTTGCTTTTTCAGCTCATCCTAACAAACATTAATTTGTCACGTGTCTCGCCTCCTCCTTATTGGACATGGTATAACTCACACAATGAACCCGGAGAGGCGTAAGCCCATTATTTTTCTTTTCATTGATTGTTGCTTCATTTGAATCATTCTGGTCTCGTTCACAACACGTGAGGTTGGTTAAAGCTCAACAACTTTTGGTGCCTTATATACAAAGCTCTGGACAGAGCTCATCACACTAATACTATAAAGTAAAACGCCAATATGATGTTGGTAGATGGTACACATCATTTCAAAGCCAATATAATTTTCAAGCCAGTGACCTATCTTTTTTTCGTTAGGGGGGTTTGGGGGGGATAGTATTTCACTGATATTACACGTCATTTAATTGCCTCAAGCTCAAATTTGTGAAGTTAATAACATGGCCTTCATCATCTTTCATAATAATTCCATCGTGAAGATTTGATGATAAACAAGGGGAAAATATAACCGAAGGAGAGAAGAAAAAGCTCATAAAATGAACAATCAATCATAAGCAGGGAGGGAATAAAAAGCTTTGGAATAATAAAATAGGAAGTGGGTTCTCTAAAAAAACATTCAATCATGCGCATTTATGGAATTTGAACGTTTTAGAAAAGCAAAAAGCATGTTGCATGTATCCTTTGGAGAGAAGACCAGAATATATAAACATGTAGATCATTTAGGGATTGTTTGGTTAGAAGTAAGTAGATGTAAGTAGGTGTGATGTAAAAAGTTTTACATGTGAAATTTGCTTTGTTTGATTTGATGTAAAAGTAACTTTTACCTAGTAAAACTTTTTACACTAGACCCCCATTTTACAGTATTTCAACTCACAACAACTTTTGTTGTGAGTTGAAATACTGTAAAACTTTGTTTAAAGTAACCTCACCACTTATGTTGGAATACTCCAAAAGCAAGCAATTTCCACCTTCAAACCTCACCATCAGGTGACGCTGTCCAGCACCAGCGACACTCTGGTGGGCGAATCTCTCTCTCTCTCTATCTCTATCTATCTATCTATCTATTAGCGAAGCCCTGAAAACTTGGACGGGATCTCCCTTTCTCTCTCGATTGACTTTTTTGTAAAATAATTATATATTTGGGTATCAAATTTTTGCCATCTCTTTTTTTTTGCTTTCCATTCATTGCAAGATGAATTCAAGCACAAAGACAATATTCCTTTGAATGTTGATGTGTGATTTCAGTTCTACCCTAGATCTTGAATTTAGTCTATTAAGCCTTGCAATTTCTAGTCTATTCCTTGTTTCAATGTAACAATAAACTAATCATATAGAAAGAGATTGGAGCAATTTTATCTTTTTGTGAACTTGTTGAGGTTGCTGGAGGTATACATTTGCAACGAATAAAAAAAAGGGTAAATGAGTAAAATGTTGAAGAATAAAGCTTTTAAGTCTTATGATTTAGAAAAGAAATGAGTGACATTTTGAGTTGATGAGTAAATTATTATTTTTTTATTTTTTTAATTTTTTAATGACATGTTTGACAAAGTTTAGTTACCTACCAATATGACTATAGCTTTTGTTTTGTTTATATTACAAACCAGCAAAATGGGCATTTTTTTAGGTTTTTTCCTTTTTTTTTTTCCTTAATCTTCAATGAAATGTTTTAGCATATCCATGTATAGGAAGATGATATAAGTTCATTGTTTTTCTTTCTATTTAATAGAATCCACTAAAGGTTGCATAGATTCAAAAAGCTTGAGTCCCTCATGTTAGCTTTTTGGATAGATTAAATTTACTTGTTCATGTAACATGTTTAGCTTCTATTAAATGGTTAATTAGCATAAATCTTTGAGACATGTTGATACATCAAATTTTTTTTTTTAAAAAAAAAAAACAATTTGTTTGCTTTGTTGTCTTTGAAGACCATGGAAAACGGATAGTTATCAGAAATTTCAATCTGAAGTTAACTCCAATTTGCAGCAGAATGATGACTTTCAGTATACTCCCCTTCTGATTTAAATAAAATCACAATGAGTGTACAATTCACAATAACTTGATATAAAATACAGCATGGTAAAGCATCACATGTGACGAAAACTGGCACAAGTTTAAAGCCTCATCTCTAACTTTGTGAGATAATTTGAACTATATCTATAGTTTCTATGATGAACAACAAAAACTATCACTTAACTCAGGTTGTTTCTTATGAATTTCATAGGTTTCACTTTTTTTCTTCTCAAAGTACATCTTTCTTCTCCTGATTAACAGTCAAAGGGCCACTTTGGTCTTCGATTTTGACCTTTTCATTGATGAAGTTGATCATTTCTTTAAAACTTGATTTTTTTGAAAGCTTGATTTGCAAAGAAGTCAACAATTTTGTTTCAGAAGAAAATATTGAGTAACAGAAGGACAAATAAAATTGACAAAGTATGTTGGGGCTGTCAATATATACAGGATTAGATTTGTCTCCATCAGGGTAAAATAGTAGAGTAGGGGTAGTTGTTTATATGCAAATAAAAGCAATTTGAAATAAATAAGTTCTTGTTATTTCTTCCCATTAGCTATCAATTCACCAAAATAACGTCATATGCCACAAGCTTTGAATTTTCATTCAGAAAAGCATCATTTTTTTATACCTTCAGATGATATAAGTTCACTATTTTTCTTTCTGTTTAATAGAATCCACTGAAGGTTGCACATATTCAAAAAGCTTACACAAAGAAGACAAGTATAAACATAGTGTTGCCTTCATTTTATTGTTTGGTATGTTGGTTTTTTTTATTTTTTTATATGGATTCTAGATGATGTAATTTTAAATAATAATTTTTTATGGATTTTTAATGTTCTTATGTTTTGGATATGTGTTAGGTGCTGTCGTATACAAAAATAATGTGGTTAATATTAATGTTGAATGCTATATTCGGATAAATTTTAATGATCTTATATATTTTGATCTAAATATTTTGTAATGTAATTTTATGTTAAAAAAATATTATTTGTTAATTAAATTTAATGCTAATTTTTTGAATAAATAAATATTAAATATTTTTATATTATATAAATAATGTATTTAAGTTAATTAATTATTTTAGCTTAAATTAATTTGTATGACAAGTATTAAATAATTAACAATAAAAACTAATTGAGGTAATCTCCTTATACCACTTATATGGTGACTGTACCTCTCACATAACATCAAACCAAACACATAAAAAGTAAATACAATATTTTGATTTACATCAAACCAAACAACAATGATGTAAGTAGAAATATAACATTTTCTCTTACACTATAAATCCACTTACATGTAATTTAACTTAGTGCCAACGAAACAACCCCTTAGAAAATTATTGAAATTTACAGTCACATTTACAATTTCAGAAATATGTATAGATCATTTTCCCTAATATTTTCAAAATAATCCAAATATATTCAAACAATCTAAATTTTTTTCCCCACCATCGAAATCTTTTATGTAGGAGGTTTAGTGTTCGATTCTCTCTTAATATATGGTTGATACATAATTAGAGTGCATTCAAATAATATTTTAATTCTAAAATTAAGCTGAAGTTTTTTTATAAATTCTTATTAGAAGCGATTGATAAAAAATGCTTCTCAAAAATCAATAAAACTATTTTCCTATATTATTTATTATTATTTTAATAAATCAAATTCAACACACTCTAAGTACTGCCCCCACAGAAGAGCCAAAAAAGAAAAAAAATAAAAATAAAATTGGGCGTATATCACAACTCACAAGAAAAGAAAAAAAAAACAAAAGTTCATCCAAGCAATTGGGATCCAATTCCAAAGATCCTATCGGATCTCCAGCATATCGGATCCAGATCCGAAAGTCCAAAACCCGTCAACATACCTATAAAAATCCGTTTCACTTGCGATCCAGATTCCACTCCATCGTCAACACCAAACTCTCGAAGATCGAAACCCAGATCCCTCGCTGCCATGGATTCCGGCGACTGGGACGACCTCCGCCGCGAAGCTCGCCGCCTCGAGGGTGACCTCGACGTCCGTCTCTCCTCCTACGGCAAGCTCGGAGGTCTTCTTTCTCTCTTCGCCCTCTTCCTATCCTTGATTTCCTCCCCCATTCTTGTTGAACTTGCTTGTACTGATCCACAGCGGGTTATGCTGATGCGAGAGCTCCGGTGAGCGAGTCTCACTGGAAGTCGATGGAGATGGAGATCGAGAACCTCTTGGAGCGGCTACTTGATGTCAATGAGGCCATGAGCCGCTGCGCTCCTGCCGCCACACCCGCCGCTGCTGTCGCTCAGAAGCTCACCCGCCACCGAGACATCCTACACGAGTTCACCCAGGTTGCCATTTCTTTCTCTTATTTTGGATTAGATCTTGAGGATGTTTTCTTATTGATTGTAGGGTTTTAGTTGAAGAAAATTTGGATGTGTGATGTGTTTCTTGGCAATGAATTGGGGTTGAAAGATGGAGATTCAATTGATTTGAGAGGGATGTGGTTGTGATTTTCTCATTCTTGGAACTGCAAATTGGTGGCATTGGTTTTAAGTGGATAAATTATAGGTTTCCTGAAGTTTCTTAGGATAGTGATTTGAATTATAGTCTGGTGAAATTCCATAATTGGTTCCCAAACTATGTCTAAATGTTCATTTTGGTCTCTTAACCCTGAAAAAATTTCATTATTGGTCATTTTGTGTTTGGTAGTTGATGCTGTGGGAATTTATGGTTTAATGGACTATTTTAGTTCTAAATTCAGTTAGATATGTGATGGAAGGATCAAATTGAATATATTTGTGCAGCTCAGGGACAATGTGAATATATTTCATATTTGTGTTAGTTGGGAGTGAAAATGAACAATGAATGTATTTGTGTAGTTCAATAACCAAAGCAAACAAGTTTGTGGAATTTAGAGGCCAAAGCAGCACTTATTTTTTGGGTTCAGAACTAAAATAAATATTTGGGTATAGCTGCTTCTGTGCATACTTTATTACTTCAAAGCGGTTCCGGTTTGTTTGTTTTGGGAGTTTTGTTAGCATTGTAGGTCGTTGGTCTCAGTTGTATTATTAACATGTTCTGTTATTGTTTTTCTGTACATATGACAAGCGTGCATGTTGTCCACTAGCTGAAACTAATGCTAGTTTGGAAAAGTTGGGGGTTGTTCTTAAAAAAAACATAAATAATTGTAAATCATGTTGTAAAAGTTTGGTGAATGTGAGTTTCTAACAATTCTAGATCATTAATTTAAATGTTAAAAGTTGGTTGAGTTGGTGAGGTTGATATCCAATGACTTGCTATTCCTTCTATCTCGTAATCAAGTATTCCGATATGTATGCTTATATGCATATAAACACACGCACATCTATTTATATGGGTGTCTCTATATTTGGAATTCTTAATTATTATTTGAAAGTCCTTCTCTATGTTAATTTAATTTAAATACTTATCTTCTTCTTATTTTTACATTACTACTTCAAAAATTCAAACTTTGTAAAGATTTCTTATATTCAACTCAAACTTAGATAAAAATTCTTTTCTTTTGTCTTCTCTTCTTCCGGGTGAGGGGTTTAAAGTCTTAAATATTCTAGACAAGTTTTAGCTTCTCATTCTTTATTATAAATTTATCTACATTAGCTTATCATTTTGCAAGAATTGTTTTTATATCCTGATCTATATTAATTGCTAGATGATATTTATTAGTTTCTAATCGCCATGAAGTGACGCATCAATGATTTTATCTTATGATCATGACTTGTAAAGTTTTAGAAACTCACGTTGATTTTATTTGATAATTTGAATTATATAAATACAATGGATGAAGTAATTTTTCATATTAACAATTATTTAGGAATTTATAGATTTTTTGTTTATGTGAGAAATGTTGTTTAGTTATTTTTTTAAAAAAATGAAGATTAATATATTAAAATTTGCTAAAATTATAATTATGATTATTTGAAATAGATTCTTATTAATTTTGTAAAAGTATATGGTCAATTTTTTCTACTTTAAATATGAAATAAGATGGGTTTAGTGGGTTGGGATGGAACAGGTTTGGGTTTGGGTTTGGATGTTGTATTTTTCACGCATACCCATAACAATGCCATCCTCTGTAGTAACTGAAAAAGAATGAAGAGGCGGTATAGTTTCATGAATAGAGTGGAGTGCATTTTCAAAAGTGAGCCATTTAGGTCCTTGTGCTACAAGTGTGGTGTAGATGTTATTACGCTTTACGCATGATCTTTTATATTATTTCAGTGTTGATTTAGAATGAGAGTCTCATGGCTCATGTCGCATATGTTGAGTTTTGTATACATTCTCAACTTATGCCACCTTAATGATTTTATTTTTTGAAACAATTGAAAAATTAAAAATTGAATGACGAATAGCAACTCTCACGGCACAGGTGCCAATTTGCGCACGACTTGCCATGTGCCACGTAAGTTGCTCAGTCCTCATCAGCAATGAAAATAACATGAGATGGCATGTGTGTAATGCTGTAACAATAAGGGACTAAAAGGGCACCATTCTGCTAGTTCAAACACCTAAATGCCTTATTTTTGGGATCACTGACCAAAATAGCCAATTGACGTTAGTTCATAGACTAAGAGTACACTTTGTTCTTCATGAATGTGCTGGACTTGTAATGGCAGTTTTGCATTATAATCCCATAATTCCTTCTTCTCTAGCAGCTTTGACACCTTGAATTCAATGATCTGGTCCTAAATTGAGTGTAATTTCTTGAACTCTTAGGAATTCAAGCGCACCAAAGGAAACATATTATCCATGAGGGAACATGCTGAGCTTCTTACTTCAGTTCGCAATGACATAAATGAACACAAGGTATATGTAGTCTGTGTTGTTACTGGAAATAACTTAAGAATTTAAATAGCTCTGTTGTAATAATGGAGAATTACAGGCATCGAGTGGTGCGCAGCTTGTGCCAAGTCTATTGAGAGAGCGTGCAGCCATACATGGAAGTATTACTCAGGTGACATTATCTAATGAAATTTCACTAATGAGGTATTGCTGCTACAAAGGAAAATTCAGATTGTATCTTGTAGATTGAGGAAGTAACCAATCAAGCTGATGCTGTAAAAGGAGTATTGGCAGCCCAAAGACATACCTTCAGTGACATACAAGGGAAAGTAAAGCATTTGAGTGAGAGATTTCCTGTGATCCGAAATCTCCTGGGTCTCTCTCTTTCTTTCATTGACATGTTTTTTTTTACTTTCTGGATAATAGTTATAACTTTCTACCTCGTGATACAGCATAAAATGTTCACACTTTGTTGAGCATGGATAAGGATTGATAATGGTCTTTAAGAGAAATGAGTTTTACAAAGCCATAGACAAGCCTGACATTGTTTCCCAAACCATCTGTTCAGTTGTATTCCAGTTCTATGGGAAGTTAATAATTATTCTTTATTCTGGTAGCTTGTTTGCTAGCTTTCAGCTCCCAGTATCATATCTACGCTTCTCTTGTGCCTATGATGAATAACTAGATGCTGTAATCAAACTAGCATAAATTATGTTGATCTACACATGAACTGAAATCTGTTAGATACCATCGTGTTGTTTCTGGTAAACAATCCATGTGCCATATACTCCTAATCTTAGGCCCTACCCCTAATTTCGCCCTCAAATTGCAACTTAGCATCTTATTTGTCTCTTGAGGAATTGCTTTACTGTAAAAATCTGTATTTCTGAGCTGACTTGAAAAACATGCAATCAGATTGAGACAAGTTATGAGCCACCTATTTAATGAGTTTCATGCTTTCTTTATAGGGGCTATCAAGCGCAAGAAATCAAAAGACACTCTTATTCTCTCGGCTGTGATCGCAGCATGTACATTGTTCCTCATAGTATATTGGATCTCAAAATGATCTTGAAATGATCTTTCATCTCAAGGTAACCTGTGTTGTGTGTATTACCTTGTGATTCTATTACGCTTATCATTATACACATTGTCTTCTATGTCTCATCACTCAGGACCAATCTTGAAAGCACATGAACTCAAGAAAGAGCCTCAACAGCCAAATTTAGAATCATACACAAAAATGGCCCTCTTTGAAGTCAAAAGGAGGGCAAAAAATCTGGAATGTATGGAAGGTTCACTGGAGGCTTCACATTGAGTTTCTTTAGATATGTAAAAGAATCTGCTACTGCAGAAATCATGATTCATACTGGTCTCTCAAAATGTTGTGGTGACATGATTTAGAGTATGGACCTTGATGCAACATTTAAGACGAGGAAACAGCCCTAGGCCAAAAGGATGTGTACATATAACCATTTACACTGACAGGCATTTTTTCCCCCCAAGTTCCATTGCCAGGATATGTCTTACTGCAGCAATTTAGTTCCAGAATATTGCTGCAATTACCAAGATGATTATTTAGAGACATTGCTTAAAATGCAATCATTTCTCCGGGGCTTTTTGTCTTTCCTCAGTTCACTTTGTTGGAATCCTGTATCCTGTCTATGCTTGAGAACACGCCCTATATAATATGAAGTACTAAATGAGCCTAATGAGGACATTTATGAATTTGATGAGGTTGGAAGTTCGTAATTTATTTATTTATTTATTTTTGGCAAATGAGAACTTACAAATTAAGTGGCTTTTTGGGGAATAAAGCATCCGGAGTTATAAGGGAAAATGAATTAAATCTCTAAATGTTTCAAAATTTTTCGGTCAAACCTTTTGATATTTGAATTTGTCAGACAACCGCTCCAGATTTGTATAGTTTGTGTTTAATGAGAGTCATTTCTATTAATCACTTTTACTTTTATGATAGTGACAAAAAAAATACATTATCAGAAAAATAAAAAAAAAAGGGATTCTGTTAATGTATTAATAAGTAAAATTTAGAAAGATTTTTAAAATATGTTTTATTATTTTAAATAACTAAAGGAAAGCATTTATCTGCGTTTCTAATTGATGCAGGATGCTTATTAATATTAATATTCTTTTAAACAAATTATTAAACATTTATTTAAATAATTAAATCTGGCCAATAGCGCTTATTCCCCAAGGTATTGTGCAAGTGCAATATTTATTAAAAAACTGTGGTCATTCTGAAAGCCAGGTCCTCTAATTTAGGCTTATTTGGAATTCACTCACATTAAATAATCAGATTTTGGTCCATGCAGGAAGCTAAACATTATGGGGGGCGCAAAAGCTGACAACACACTTTACTACAATGAAGATTGGGAGTTACCCAACATACCTACAACACTCAAAAAGATCTCACACCTAGCTAGAATTCTCTTTTTTTTTTTACATGCAATTTCTCTATAAGTAACAAATAAAAACAATCAATGAGAATATAAAAGGTGAGGGGGGAAAAAAAAAGCAAGCCCTATACTGAATGGTAATCAAAAGAATCACATCAAAGGTAATGGAAATTCAACGATGTCTAGTATTTGAGCTCCGTATAGTGACACCATGCAAAAATTTTGTGTAGCCAAGAAAGCTTAGCTTGCCATCAGATTGTCTAATCCAATCGGTAACCATGGAATACGATGCCGGAGCAAGGTTCATCTCCTGCAAAGACCAGACTGTCATGTTCTACAGAACCAAACAAGATTTCACTGATTAGAGTGACGGAAGCGGTTTTAATACCTGTGCCAGTTCCTCGACTGAGACGACTCGATTGCCCTCCTGCTCAAAGTACTCAAAAGCTGTGCTTGCAATCTGTTCCCAATCTTCCAATGCTTCCAACTGATAAGGACTAACTGCAGCAGCGCAGAACTCTTCGAAGTCCATCCTTCTATAAGCAAGTGGCTCAAGCTGAAGGGAACAACATTTAGTGTTAATGGCCTACTTAACTACTGATGAATAGGCACGAGAAACAATTATCGGTAAAACTGATAAGAGATCGTGCAAACATTAAGCTTGAATCTTTATCCAAGCTTATGGCTTTCACAAAAAATCAGTTCAAGCTCAGAAGATCATTATTTCTGAAGATTACATGATATGAAGCTAGCTGAACATGCATTGATGAATCCGTGCATTGCTAGAACCAACAATAGGATATAACCAGTTATATCTCCCCCCTAGTGTAGATTCTGGCCATCAAGACTTTTTAACAGGGGTTAATTAAAGAGATTATTAAAAAAAATATATATGTTTCTTCATAATTTAAATTGGCATGAACTGAGCTAATTTTGCAGCTCCAATGACTTATCATTTGAGCACACAGCATAGGATCAAATTCAAGGTAGGAAGTCTACAGTAAGAAATAAGGTGGTTACTGGCTAAATGGTCACCGACGCTAATAGTGAAGTGATCCAGGTGGTGATTAAAAGGGAAAGAACAAATTCTATATAAAAAAGATATTAATTATTAAATATTATCGGATAGACCAACAACAAAAACAAACATGCTAATAAACACAAACTAGTGCATCATAAAATAAAAAACAAAAGAAAAAAAGATACCGATGATTAACACCCCTTATTTGAACATAATGCTCCAGAAGTTTCATTAACACAGTATGGTTTGCACTCATGTTATCAATTTGTGTCTGGGTTCAGCATGTTTAAAATGCTCATTACATATAATGGGTATTGGTTTAAATTTTTGTAATTCAATGAATTAGTTACCACCTGGGTAGATGCCTGGGGTTCTAGATGATAAAAACAACAACAATAAGCTGTTAGTATTTCAATAATTAACGTAAACCACCTGGGCATAGAGGTGAACACCTTTAAAAACACTACTAAGGCAAATGAACATAAAAAATAAAAACAGCAAATTACTGGTACAAAATAGAGGTCATACCGCCTTTAAAATGTCTGGAACCCGAGACTCCTTCATGGCATCAGTTGCATTTTGCATAAGGGCCTGCATGTAGATGATTATATCTTTAATAGCATATACAGCATATAAAAATAAATAACAATGCTTAACATGGAAAAATTTTCAAAAGATGAATACAAAATAAAAATGAAGAATAAAAAACCCCCATGCCTATTTTAAGCAAATAAGGTATTAAATGTGAGGCAAGGCAGGAAAACAAACTGTTCGAAAATTCTCCAGTGAAACACGCCCATCTTTAGATGGTTCTAATAGATTGTATTGAGACCTGAGATACAAAAGCTCGTCCTCTGTTAGAGCTTTGGAGAGGGCCTGCAAAAATTTGATTTAATTTATCAAAAATGATTGCTTCATCAGAATGACACATCCAGAGGTATTTCTATTTAAATAAACAATATATTTTGAAAACTGAAGCACCTAAAATGGATCCACAAGAAAAGGCAACAAAACATGTTACAAGAATCAAGAATATATAATAATATCATACAGTAGTGTGTATTGGATCTTTTTGGAAGATAGAGATCAGAAGTCCAATCATGTTCCAGAGAGCATCTAGGCTGTGTTTGGCAAATGGATAAGTATCTTGAGATAAACCAAATTTTTGTGAGATGGATAAATATATCTAGTATTTATCCATCTTTATCTACACCCAAACAACATGTCTTGTTTGGTTAAAAACAAGTTTTCTTTAATTGGAATAAGTATGAAGGATAAATGTTATTAAATGTTCAAAAGACATGAATAGAGAGATAGATAACTTATTCTTCTATCATATAAGAGTAAGTTATACCAGGCTTTATCCAAAAATACTTGAGTTGACTTGGATAGCCATTCTAATAACTATCCACAATTTCTAAATGTTGTTTGGTAACTTATCCATTGATAACCTTGGTTTACCCAAAGTTTCCCCATTCATCAAACACACCCTTAAAGCTTTGTGTTCAACATAAAAACACAGTTTAGAAGCAAGCGCTTCCAGTAATAATAGAAGCATATAGCAAAGAAAATTAACAAAAATAAATAAATAAATAATTGTGGAAGTTTTATGGATTCATGAAACTTATAAATTTCATAATCGCTGCTGGCCAAGATTCCAATAACCTAGCTTCTGACAAGTTATTACAACCTTTTAGGTTAAAGTCAAAAAATCTTGACAAGAATCAAGTTATTGTTGATAATGTCAAAGGCAATACAAAAAAAGTAGAACTTCTTTACTTCTCATTTTTGAAAATTATGAATTTACTTTATTGGACAATCTATCATCCAGTAAGACTAGGTTCAAGTTGTGTCATATTTATCTACCAAAGATCAGCATGCTTGGCTATGCACCAACCAGCTGACCACCCAGCGGGAAATCTTCACACCGCGAATTTTATGGCTGGCAAGAGTTAGTTCACCTGCATGCCACATTTATGTACTCTGTGCCTTTATTTACTAGTTAACAAAAGTAATCATATATTGCTTCTAGATATTATATCAAGCTCTTAATTTGGCATGCCTAAATCAACATTGGACATCTCATCCAATCAACATATCTACCATATTTTCCCATTAGAAGTATAGATCCATAAAAGAAAGCAAATACAATTGCAAACAAATAAATGCAGGAAACACATATTAAAATGATCACAATCAAACTACAGATATGCATCACTAGATTTTCCCACAGCTACGACTTTCGTAAGTGATCACCTAGTTATTCACTAAATTTCAATCATGAATGCTTCACCTTTGCCTTAACCAAGAAAAGCAAAATGCTAGATCATATAGGTAACATCATATTTGCTTGGTGGCCTAAGTGAAAAATTGTCATTCCTGCACCTAGCAACACAAATACAACAACCAACCAAAAGCATGCAGATGAAGATTAACTAGAATTTTTTGTTTTGATATGCACATGTAAACATAACTAATATTGGAATTCGTTAATAAAATGGCTAAACATGGTATTTTAAATACTGGCCAATTTAGAAATCCAAATATTTCGAGATCTACCTGTATGTAGCAATCCCATTTTCCATTAAAGTAGATGCTCAAACTCATCAAGAACAAACTGCCTTCATTCAATATTTATGTTTTGTATTTCTTTTAGCATCACTTCCACTTCCTACATCCAGTTTATTGTTTAATTACCATTATTTTTCTCTATTTGACCATCCTTCTATTTTCATGTTAAATTTATTTAAAAAAAAACGTTTATCTTTAATGAATAATATGTTTTTAGGATTAGAAACAGGAAATTATTTGCCAAATCAAACACTAAGGGACTTTTTTTATAAAATGAAGAATTTGAAAAATCATGCTTCAGAAAAAAACATGCTTCTCTAAAAGGTGTTTACCATTGCAGAGAAGCTCTGAGAAGTACCAGTAGCTATGCTGCATTATCCATATGTTGTAATACCAAATGTGATCCAACATTCCTTTTTCCAATGTCAGATTAGACTGCTAGAGACGAACATTTTGTGCTGCCTTTACTTGCACTACTTTTTTTCTCTACTTGACAGTCCTTTCTCATATAAAAATAATATTAGTTTTAATGAATACTAAGTTTTTAGAAACATGAAATTCCTAACCAGACACATCCTGAGACACTTATTTTCCAATAAAATTAGAGCTTGAAATCCATGTTCAGACTAATCTCCCACAAGCAGTCTCCATTGTTAGGAAGGTTTGAGAAGTACCACCAATTATGCTGTATTTATTATCTATATGTTGTTGAGCCAAGTGCAATCCAACCTCCCATTGTCCAATTTCAGATTTAGGATGCTAGAGATGGCCATTTCCATGATAGCTGTTCTTCCACATTTTGAGCTCCCCTAACCTTAACTTAAATCCAGTGAAACAAGGAATACGAATCACAATTCAATACATTTGGGAGTACCAAGTTATATTGCAGATGACGGCTAATATCATATAATATGCTATCAGAATGCAGTCAGTGTAGAGAATATATTGTCCCTTTCCCAAAGCACAAGATGCTTGTTGGCTTATCATCTACAACCCAATATATGAATTGTGCATGTAGATTGATTGCATATCATGCCCAACTGCTAGCAAGATAGACATCTATTACTTGACATTTCTTTAACTATGATAACTCAAATGTGATTTTTTTTTTTCTTGGGAAAATCTTGACGTATGGTACAACCACAAAATTTTAGTCTCTCTAGTACAAGTTGAGTAGCAACTGTATTCAAAATATTCTCGATACTAGTTTTAAATATCTAAACTAAATACATCACATGATGCATCTGTTAAATATTTTAAGGAAATATGTATCCAAAATTCAAGTGGGAAAAGAGGAGCATCTCATAACATTCTATACAACCTAGATGGTGAAAGTGAAACCAGAAGATAAAATACAGTATAAATCATCACAGAAATTCAGGATCCTTAAGAATGAAGAAATTAGTAAAGCAAAGAGGGAGGAACCTTAAGTGCTGCACGCCTCAAGGGAGTTGCACGAAGGTACGATTTGACTAACTTATAAATCAAGAAATCCAAAGGAATTTGCCGCTGATCATCCCGCAACCATGGGTGAGCTGCCACATAGCAGTCATCTTAGTTTACAGCAATAAACCACAATAAGAAGTCACAAGGGAAAACTGGAGGATACACCCTATGATCCAAAATTAACTGGGAACTAGAACTTAAAAACGAAAAAATCACATAATATATAAAATCTACAATTGAGGATGGCAAATCATTTAGATTCTGCAAGATTTAAAAGAAGGAATTGATGAAATGGAGACTTACTCAGGGCCTGTGCAGCAGTCATTCTTTTCCTGTAGTCTTTATTCAAAAGCCTTTTTACAAAATCTTTAGCTTTTGGTGATACAGTAGGCCAAGGTGAGTCATCAAAGTTTGGATCAGCTCTAAGTACCGTGCGGAAGATTCCTGATTCAGTCCGAGCCCAAAATGGTCTGCTACCACATAACAATATATATGTTATAACACCAATACTCCAAATGTCAGCCTCCATACTGTATGACCTATGTAAGACCTCTGGAGCAACATAGTATGCACTGCCGACAATGTCATTTAGTCTTTCATCTGTAAAGTAGAATATCATCTTCCAAGTTAGTGTGTTGAAGTACAAACAGGGGTATAGCGATATTGGTGAAATAAAACTCAGTAAAGCAGAACCAAGACATAGAAAAAACTAACAATGCAAAATCAGAAGCTCAATTGGTACGGAAGCAGCTCAACACCTGGAATAAAGATATATGAACAGCTAGTTGTCAACTTGATAAACACTAAAATTTGTACCAATTATAATCAAGGCAATGACATGCATCAGGGACGCGAGACAAAAACTAGAAGGATATTTTGTTGATACGCAACATGTTGCTCACAAACTTATTGCCAGATCAAGCAAAAGTAGAAGTTTCTGTAGACTACGAAAAAGTATAAAAAAACAAAGGAAAAGGCAAAATATTGGAAAAGAAAACGGAGTGTCTTGGGCCAAAGATTATACAAACAGAAACATATATTTGATAGGAGCACCTAGAGGCTAGTACAAATGCCACTTCAGATTATAAGGGAGAAGATATGGCCTAGTAAGGCCTTACTAATGAAGAAACAGAAGCATCTACATGGCAACCAATTCTAAATCATAACCAAAGAATTGTTGCATTTCTGGAAGACCTGAATTATCATGCCTTCCCATAGAAAAATGCCAATAATACATATCCTTTATAGAACATTTTTCCATTCTAATCATGAATAGTTCCTGTAGTAATTGTTCATGAATAGAAAAATTTAGGTTCTGTCAGCCTATATCAACCAGTCACACTTTAAAAATAGAAGATTGTGAAAAGTGGGATCACATGATAATGAGCTTAATCATGTAGCAGAAAATTGGTTGATGTTATTGCATCCATGACTTGTTCATGTTTATAACTTTGGAAAACAAAAAGTAAGTAATAAAGGACACTGAATGCAATAAACCAAGCAGAAACTAATAGTGTATACTAGAAATTTAATACAGAAGTTGTAGAGGAGCCACAATGTTACCACTCACTCATGTCACATGTGGCATGTAGGGGAAATCGGGTGGCGATTGTCATGAATTCTACCATTATTAATTGGAAGCATTGATTCAAGTGCAATGAAAATATTTAATAATAATAATAATAATGAGAATACTAAAAGGAAAATCTGCAGTTTATGACCAAATGAATTGGCTTTTCATGTCTTAAGGTTCATTACTCTGAAAGAAAAGGCATCCAATGAACTAAACAGAATATCCAACAAGAACTAGCCAACAAGAAAAACCTGGTCTGATAAAATCAGAAAGACCAAAATCAATAAGCTTCATTGGAGCATTTTCATCGCTTGTGGAGAACAGAAAATTCTGTTAAGATGTTCAGAAAAAGAAGAAAAAAAAAAATTCAGCAACATTGACAGGTCTAGAATACTAAAGCAAAATGTTCACTGAAGCAGACCTCTGGTTTTAAATCACGATGCACCACACCTTGGAGGTGACAAAAGGAAACAACACTTAAAATCTGGACAACAATTGATTTTGCATCTTCCTCTTTGTACCTTCCACCTCTAGAATAGATTAGAACAAATAAGAAACTATGTTAATTGCTTTCTAAGAAAATTTTATCAGGAGGATTGAAAAAAGAGATTCTTACCTGGACAATATTCTATCTAATAGCTCCCCACCTTCACATAACCTGAAAATTACTAAAAAGGATTAAAGACATACAAAGTGTTTAGAAAATCACTATATATAATATAAATATATGCTAACAGGTTAATCAACACCCCTACTATACAGAGGAAGGGATAATCTGTGAATTTGAGCATAAAATCCATATACCCATTTAGATTCTAAAATCAAGAGTGACTAATTTGAACATGCAAAGGTCAGAATCAAAATAAGGCAAGGGGGAGACTGAAGACAACTTAGCCAAGTATAAGTTCAAATGCAACCAGAAAATAGATATTGTCGGTCAATGACTTTTTATTTCATGAACAAAGTATGAAGAAGAGAAACAGAGACCTACTCCATGATTATATAAACGTTAAGTGTATCCTCGAATGCATCATAAAATTTCACAAGATTTGTATGACCAGATAAAGCTTTTAGAATCTTCACTTCCCGTCGGACGTCTTCTATGGATATTGGTGTTGTCATCTGCAAAAGTCAGATATATGTTTCTGATGTACAGGATAGCTCTGAGTCAACAAAGAAAATGGAAGCAGAAAGTTTTTGCATACCAAACAGCAAGAGCAGTAAGTATCCTAATTCAAGTAACTTAAGCAAACGGCATCCAAATCTTGAGTGCACTAAAAATTTTCAAATAAAACATCTTAAAGATGAAGTAAAATATTCAAAGAAATGTTCTGGATATCAGCTGATCTCCCAAAAGAAAACAGAGGTAATGAAGTAGCCCCACAGCTCTACTCTAAATAGAACTATACTCTTCAATGGGGAAAATAATAAGTAACATTATTTTGTATTTCTCAGGTCAACCAAATGACAAAAACTAAGATAAAACCAATGCACCATCAGCATGAATTTGTCACTTTTAGATAGGAAAGCAGAGTCCGATCCCCCGATTACTGGGTTATAAACGAATTTATCAACTAGAAGTTCTGGTTAATTTGGATATGGATCACATGCTGTGTTTGCATCTCTCCAAGTACTAACTATGATTGAATCTGAGAGCTTAATCACTTGAGAGTCGAAAGGTCTAAAACGCAACTAAAATATAACTCAGAACAAATGGACAAAACATGATCTTTCTTTCAAAGCCTCAAAATTCTTAACCGTCTAAGGGCGATCAAAATGATTTATTTTTTTAAGAAAATGGTCTAAAATTTCACGCAATTAAGAAGATCTATCTTCCCAAGAATAAATAAATCCAATATAAAAAAAAATGAATTCCTCCTGTTTTTTTAATCATCAACATTAGAAACACGAATGAAGATCTGAAAAAGAAATCCTTTTGGAGGACATCAGACAATCCAAACCTTAGCTTTGGAGATGATTTTAACAGCAACAAGCTGGCCCTTCATCTCGCCCTTCTTGGCCACGGCCGAGCAAGTATGCCCGAAATGCCCCCTCCCAACCTCCTTCCCAAGCTCATACTTAGCGCCGAAGTTCTTCCCATACCCAAAGCTCTTATCCAAAGGGCGCTCCGTCTCCCCTACGACATCCTCCGGAATAGGACCCTCCGGCGGCTTCGGCGGTCCAAGCCTCTTAAGCAACGACGCCTTGATATGCTTCGCCGGAGAAGGAGGTGGAAAAGGCCGCCGAAAGAATCTACGCGGAGTAGACCGAGCAGGGGACGGCGAAACTCCGGCAGGGTAAGGGCTAGGCCAAGGGCTGGCAGCGGCTGAGGACCGGCCAGGGGTGGCGGCCGCAGAGCCTTTACGGGAAGGCGTGGTAGCTGTACCGTTAACCACAGCTGAGGCAGGCAAAGGTGATTGAACACCGGCGACATCACCGCCCACGTTGGCGCCGCCGCCTCCACCACCGCCGCCGCCGGCGTCCTGTGCAACGGCGACGTTCTTGCCGTAGCAGAGGCCCATTGGTAAGGGTTAGAGTTAGGGTTAGGGTTTGGATGTTTGGTTGGATTGAGAGATGGAGAGATGCGTATGAATCGGGATTTGGGATTGATTAAAAGAGAAAGAGAAAGAGATGAAGTGGTTGTTTAGAAGAGCTAAAAAAAAGGGAGGGGGGCAGGTGGGAAGGTTAAGGAATAAGAACATAGAAGGAGAAATGTTGCTATTTGTTTATATATATATAAAATAAATAATTGTTGTATATATTTATAGATATATATATAATAAATAATTGTTTATATTCATATATATATATATATAATTACATTCATTAAGGCTGATGTCATGGCCTTCCCGATCGCCCCAATGATCACCGTGCGGCGCTCGTCACACCATCAAAGCGCCGAGCCAGCCTTCAATACCTGGAACCAAAACCAGCCCAAGAAACTAGCAAGCAACTATGCCCTATCAAGTAAACAAGGCAAGTAAACATGCAAGTATAAATAAAAACATCATGATTAAGGTTCAGGATGAACCATCCGCACATCACACCAAGGATACCCGAAGAAACCCACTCAAGACAAGAAACTAGAGAGAAAAGATAAACTCTCAATATAAATGGATCTGAGATACACCATGAGCCAATGACACAGCCAAGACCTTCACTCCACCAAGAGATGAAGGTGAACAAAGCCCAAAGAGCTAGCTTCTCCACCAAGTGAAGCTCAACCCTTACCAGGTCTCTAGTTATCTTTACAAGAGGAAGGAGAGGGGGTATTTATAGCCAAATCCTCTCCAAGGATAAGGGAGCCGGCCCTTTGATCCAACGGCCAATATTAGCTTAGTTGTCCCATCACAACAAGCACAGTGCTACAGTTAGGGGTGTAAATGATACACCTCTACTCGCAAGCTACTCGGGCTCGACTCGGTGAAAACTCGAACTCGGCTCGGTCACAGTCGAGCCGAGCTCGAGTAGCTCGAGTAGTCGAGCGAGCCGAGTTTGAGTATTATGATACTTGGATCGAGTGCTCGCGAGCCTAATCGAGCATGTATGTATATATATAATATTAGATTTATTTGATAAAAATCAAGGGGAAAAACTTTCGAGCTCGAGCATAATGTTTATGGTTATTTTCAGCTTTTTCGAGCTTAATCGAGCGAGCTCGAGTAGCTCGATTTATGTACCGAGTCGAGCTTGAGCTATAAAATAAATACTCGATCGAGCTCGAGCCGAGTATCGAGTACCGAATTTTCAGTCGAGCTTGAGCTCGCTACTACTCGGCTCGAACTCGATCGATTACACCCCTAGCTACAGTGCTAACAAACACAGTTGCTACAGTGCCACAAACTCAACCTGCCACCATCAAGATCATGCTACAGTGTGGCACAACGCACTGTTCACCTGATCGGTAACGGTCTCGGTATCACCCTGCCGACGCGCCGCATTCTCCCGGTAGCGTGCGCCTATCGGCCCACGGGTGCCGATGCCCATCGGTAGTCAGTTTGACACTCGGCCGTTCCTCTCGGTAAAGACCCTTGATAGGGCCCATGAGCCTCGTGTCATGCTGGCTCACGGCTGGCTAAGAGCTCCCGCTCCGCCTGCCCTATCTGCTGACCGACCATACAAGAACATATCGCCCGTACTGCCGATTCTAACGCCGATCTGGCTCCTTTGGCCCATACTTAGCCAAATATTAATCATCCCGGTTCCTCGGTCATGATCCCTTCACCACGCGCATCACGCCCCACGCGCTGCCTAGCGAGCACTCGGTAATGTGCGGCACCGCACCCGCGCACCCCTCGCTCGGCACTCCCGATAGGGATCCTCGATCATATGTGGCCGCTACCCGCATATAGGCCACTGGACGACTAGTGCCTCGTTTGGACTCGGATTTTGACCTATCTTGGCTTCATCGGTCATCCTCCCTCGGCATGGAACCGTCCTCCACCGAGCGCATAAGGTAAAATCCTTATAGCTGACATGTAAATATTCTAATTTTGGGTGAGTTTTTATTTTTTTTACCCTTAAAAAATGTTACCCAACATATATATTCTTTTTCTCTTCCACTTGTTAAAATTTGAAGGCTAATGAACTAGTAAGAGTTAGAACTTGGAGTTAAAAGATGAGCAGAAATGAGAGAGTTTCGGGGAAAACTTGAATGTTATTTCAAACTTTGATGATCCAAACTAAGGAGTAAGCATCCATAAAGAGATAGAATTTGCTTTTTACAAAAAGACTCAAACATAACTTAAAGAAAACAACTACACAAAAACCAGGGGCTCACATCTAGTAGTTCCCATGGTTTTATAACAGTAAAAAAAGTATAATTACAGTAACAAAACCAAGGAGCGGAAACTAAATGCTCCTGAGGTTTTTACATAGACTTTAATAAAAAAAGTAAAGGCTAAGAGTTAGCCTTCCATAATGTTGTCAAGATTCTGCTCAGCTATGTTATCTAATCCTTCAGGAGAGTTAGCAAAGCTTACAGAGTGTACCATCAATTCCTCAGATCGTATATTTACCCTTGAAAAGTCTCCAAATTTATATTCTAAAGTGGGTACATAACGGAGGTGCACTAATGGCTTAACGACCCTTGGGATAAATATTCCTTTGCCATACAACTCTATAAATAGGTACGGAAAGAGTAGAAATACTGTTCCTTTATAAATGACCCATATTAGAATCAACAAATACTAATAAATAGTAATAAGTAAATGTTATTGAAATTTCAAATAATTATGTTTAGACCCTCAATAAAATCATTATAGGCATAATTTAAAAATATGATAAACAACCTAAATGGTCCCTTACCTTTTTGTATATTTCTATTTTGGTCACCCAATTTTTGAAAGTTACGATTTGGTCCTTTACTGTTAATTTTTGTTATAATTTAGTTACAAAACATACGGAGTTAACGGTTATCACAGGTAGTATAGGCCAACTCAAAAAAGATGTGTCATGTATTATGTCACATGTGATCGCCGTTAACGGTGTATGCTCGAGTGACCAAATTATAATAAAAACTAAAGATAAGGGTCCAAATCGTAACTTTTTAAAAGTGGATGACTGAAATAGAAACACATGAAAAAGTAGGCGACCATTTAGATTGTTTACCTTAAAAAATATTGCTAAGTATTAAATAACTAAAAAAAGGTGCATATATATTTATATACCCTTAAAAAATTTAAATTTTACGCTATTTTTATTTATTATATATAAATAAAAAATAATATTGTTAGGAGTAGTTTAAGGATGTAAGTGAGTTTTTATTTTTATTATCGTAAAAAAAACAATGTTCACGTAACTTGTAATATATTTTAATAGTATGTATGGGGTAGAGAGGTAGACATGAAAAAGACAATTTGTCATAATAATATACATGCAAAAGGTATACATGGACTTGTCGTTTTTTTAAAAAATTTTATTGAGAGCTTTTGTGATAACAAGTAACAACACTCCAAAAGTTATAATAGTGTTGTTTGTGACTTTTGTAATTTTTTTATATAAGAATTATATTGTTACTAAGAGTTTTCAAAAAACATGTAAAAGTTTTAGATATGAGTGAGCATTTAGGTTTTATTTTGAAAAATTAACTTTTAACCTTTTTTTTTTTTTGTACATGTCGAAAATTAACTTTGTTATGCCGGGTTTCGAAATAAGAGGGGGAGAGAAACAGGGTTGTTGTTTTTAATTTACTATAAATAGTTTTTGCACTAATATCCTTCTAAAAGTTTTATTTTAGTTTTGATTTACTTAAAATTTTCTTTGGGGAAAAATACCTCTGTTATTGTGATTTTACTTAATTTTTTAATAAATGTTCATAAATCACAATCCTTCGTGATGCTGAGAGAGAGAGATGGTATGTTATTGTGAATTTTGATTTTCGAACATAGATGACTTAGGGCCTGTTTGGTTAGTAGTAAGTAATTATAAGTGATTATGAAGTGATTTTACATATAAAAGTGAGGTAAATTTTTTAGTAGGGTATCGAACTATACACTTTTATCACTTTTGGATCCAAACTTTGATTTGTATCAAAAGGATGACCCATCTTTAATTCCATTTCATCGGGCCAAGGTTTTAAAAACCGGACCAGACCGGCCGGTTCAACCGGCTCAACTGAGAACCGGCCGTCAATCCGATTCACTTATAGAGCTTGAACCAAGTCACGATCGAACCAGTCATTAGTCGGCTTTGGACCGGGAATCGGTGAACCGGTTCGACCGGACCGACCTAGTAGGAGCGGGGGACCTCAGCTTGAAGAGTTGGCTGGGCCTGTTGGGGCAGGGGCGGTAGAGGCTGGTGGCTCAGAAGTCGTGGTCGAGGATGGATCGGAGTGACTACAAGGAGAGACAATGCTGGTGTGACGGTGTCAGCGTTGCGAGTGTAGGGGCAGCAGCGGGGTCATGGGTGGCAGCCAAAGGAGACAGGGAGCGGGAGCATACAAGATAGTAACAGTGTCGGAGGATGGGAGAGAGATGGGGTCGGCGATGAACGGCGAGAGAGTGATTTGAGAGAGAGGCGGCAGAAGAGAGGGTCGAGACGAAGGGCAAGGTCATCAATATTCAATAAGAGAAGAAGAAGATCCATGGGGGTTACGTGCCGTGATGGTGGAGTAGCCAGATGGCTCCGGCTTGGCTTGCATGCTTGAATATTTTGGTTTTTTTGTTTTTTCATGGATCATTATTTATTTAAAAAAAAAAAAAAAGGAGAATGGTTGGACCGGCTAGTCGAACCGGTTGGACCAATTGAACCGCGAACCGGTTTCACCTACCAGTCCGGTTATTAAACCCTTGCACCGGGCAGTCACCCAAATAATTTTAACTTATTTCATTTGATGTGGACGCTGAAAAATAGATGTTAGCATTTAATTGCCACATCAGCTGCCTAGCTGGTGATGCCACCTCAACTTAAGTGTGGCATGTGTAAATCCCATATCCCATGCCCTCTATCTTCTCCACCGAAAACCTAGGGGCAATTTGGCATGGGGAAAGTACCAGCTTTCGCTGGAAAGTTAAGGTTGTGAAACGTTTTCATGTGTTTGGTTGAAAAAGAAACTATGTAAAGTAATGGTCAAACTTGCAATTACTTTCCCCTTTGACTAAAGAAAATGATTCATAGGGAAGGGGTGTGAAATGGATTACATCATGGTTAGGAAAATACAAGACATGTAAAATTCTAATGATAACCCTTTGTAAAATAAAAATTTTTCTCTTTTGTCCTGTCTTTCTTTTAAGAATTCTAGCTTTACCGAAAAACTACTCTATTGGTTAGTCTTATAATTTTTGTATTTCTATTTAAGAAGGGAAGCGTGCCTCATGGATCATCAAGTTCGGGTAATCATATTTCTCATAATAGAAGAGCATGAGTTAAATTCCTACTTTTAAGGGGTATATAAGCAACTTTTTAAATTTATTTATATATAAACCATTGATTAATGTGAAAATTAAAACATGTATTTAAGGTATGGTTTTATTTTACTTCATTATTATTAAAGGGTAAAATTGAGGATAATCATAACTTTGCATAGAAAATTTATTCATACCAAACAAATTAAGAAATTCATTTTGCATGTATTTCAATTACAATATTCAAAGTGTATACCAAACATTATATTGTTACTTTACAAGGAAAGTAAATATATGAAAAAATTTTGCAAGGAAATACTTTGTAGAGAAAGTGCTTCCTTGCAAAGAACCAAACAGGCCTTGGATCTCTTCTCATCTTCACACCATGTCTTCCCCTTATCTCCTTATCCTCCTTTTGATCCTCATGCTACCTCTTATATTCCTTCTTGTTCTCGCCTTATTGGCGCAACCATGGCCAGCGAAAGTTCCGGTGAAGGGATGACATGTCTTCATTACCGGAGGATCGTCAGGGATTGGGCTAGTAATGGCGCTGCAAGCAGCGTCGGAGGGGGCTCGTGTGTCTGTCCTGGCGAACAACCAAGCCAAGCTTGAAGAGAAATGTTTGATTCTGTTAATGAGATTATTTGTGAGAATCCGTACCTTTTGTGATTTAATTGAGAGAAATTTTTTATCTTGATGTATTCTCAATGCTTTTTGAACATCTGATGTTATTGATTTGGGAGGTTTTGAGTTTATGCAAAGAAAGTTTTGTAGTTTTCTGTGTTATTGTGTGGTTTAAGATCTTGAAATCGCTAATTTGATGTTGTTCTATTGAGATGTGTGTGATTCTCTTCATGATCTATCTTTCTCCATTGGATTAAGATTTTTTTATTTTTTTATTTTATTTTTTTTTAAAATTTTTTAATTTATTTATTTATTTATATATATTTTTTTTGCTATAGAGGTGAGATCATGTAGGAACTCAAATTATGCTCCAATTTATTTTTCATGTTTTACTTTTCATCTTGTAACTATGATTGAAGCTGAGAAACAAGCATCGAAAGATCTTTTGCTGTCGGATCAATTGGATTAAATTGGGAGTTAGAAACCTTGGATAATGGACCCTTATCTCCATCATCATAAAGGGAAGCTGACTAACTCGCTGGAGCCGGTGGTTTATTACTTTGTTTTTTATTTATTGGGTGTTTTAAAATAATAAAAAAAAATAAAAGTTAAAACAATGATAAGGACAATAGGGATTCACACGTGGCACATTAAGTTGACGTGGCATCATCAGCTGGGCAACTAACATCACCAGTTGGGTACTTGAAGTGGCAATTAAATGCTGACATTGATTTTCCAGAGTCCGCATCAGATGAAACAAGCTGGAATTATTTGGATGACTGCCTGGTGAAAAGGAATTAAAGATGGGTCACCATTTTGATATAAATCAAAGTTTGGACCCCCAAAGAAATGAAAGTGTATAGTTCGGTACCCTACTAAAAATTTTACCCTGCAAAGTGTGTTTGGTTTGTTATAAAATACCATTTATATGTAAAACTAGTTACAAAATAGAAGCATTTTGCTACATTTCAACTTATGGTCAAATGGGTCATATGTCAAAATATAGTATAACAACATCGATCATTACAATCACCACCCATTCCAGGTTTCTCGAACAGATTTCCTGAATGATGTAGATGCTAAATTGGCATTTACATCATTATTGACGGCATTCTTTTTTTCGATAAACTTTAAGTTCAAATTGTATAACTATAACTCTAAAGGTTTGTTTGGTTGGAGGGAACGGGAATATATATGGGAATGGAGATGGGGAAGGGGAAGGGGATGGGGATGGGGAATTGGGGTTGGGAACAAAAGTAATGCTTGGTTGGGTGGAATGGGGATATGAATAGGAGAGGATATAGGGGAAAATTTTAGTAAAATTACTTTTGTACCCTTTAATATTTTAATTAAATAATATATCTTAATTGTAGAAAAAACTATTATTAAATGGCTCTAATTTTTATAAACAATTTTTAAATGATTTATTGATGTATTCTAAATAAAATTTTAAAATTTATACACTTTAATTGACGAATAAAATTTAATTATTTTTATTTAAAATAAACAAATGTCAAAATTATTTAATTATTTTTAAATCACTAAAATTTTAATAAATTTAATATTTCAAAAATAAATTTTAATAAATTTATAATTTCAATAAAGAAGCAATATCTGATGGGAGAGAGGAATTGATATATATATATAACATGTCATTTTTTAATTTTATGGGGTAAAAACATTATAATCTAAAACACAAATACTATAGAACCCCATACCCAAAATTTTAAAACCCTAATCAATCCTTAATACTAACCCCTAATACTAAATTTTAAATCCTAAACCCTAAACCCTAAATAGTAAATTGGGTTTAGAAAGGGTTTGCAATTATGGTTTACGGTTTTATAGTTTATATTTAAAGTTTAGATAATAAAAAGAAACTAAACTTAAAAAAAGGGGAAAAAATTGTAAAAAAGAAAGAATGATATGGATGCCAACTTGCATAAAGCTATCATGTAAACATATATTTACTATTTTAATTTTGGGGGTTTTAAAAATATATGAAAACTTATTTATTTTAACTTTTATGATTTGCATTAGTTTGCCAGTCCATCCGAATAATCAAAGAAAAAATTATCAAAAATATTATTTTTTGGGATATTTATTGAAATATATAAGATAGTATATGTATATATATATTCCGTATGCTAAAAAGATGACTTTCTGTTTAAGAAAATCAATTTTTTATTATGTTTATAATAATTTGAAAAGTATAAATTTAAAAAAAGACAAAAGGCTAAAACTTCATGCAATTAGGACGGTACTCAAGAAACATACAAAACTTTAAGTTGACGAGAAAATAATAATAATAATAATAATATACTTATTTGTAGTTATACATTTCAAAAGAAAGCTAGAAATGCCTTGCATACAATAGGTGGAGAGAATCCTTCTCAATTCACGGTTTAGGTGTAATGATGTTTGCCTATGATATAAAAATATTAAAAAAAAAAGTCTATTTTATTTTGAAAATTCCTAAAATTTATTTTAAAAAATAGCATTCTTGTTTATGTTTTCTCTTTTTATATATATATTTTAAATAATAAAAAAATATTTGTCTCATATTCATTGCAAAAAATGTATAGTCTGCAAACAATTTTATCAGCGGTGTTGTAGACAATACCATGAGGATTTAAAAACCAACATCACACCCACTTACCCATTTGATTTCAACCTAGTGAGGTATACAGTTTTTTTATTAGAACCGTCTGATCAAAATCATAACCGAAGTAATGCCAATATCAATTGTTGACACTGATTTCAACCCTCCAGTTTCAAAGAAAGAAATTTAAAACAATAGTTCACCCACCCACCTCTTTGGTTTCAACCTAACACAACTTTTTACTACTGTTTGGTATCACGGTTACACATTGTATTGTTTCTCTTCTTTCTGTCTTTTTCTTCAAGTTTTTTCTCCTGTTTTTTTCATTCTCTGTATACCTTTGTTGAGAGTCCGCAATATATATATATATATATATAATGGTGTAGAATGGCCGTAAATGATAAAAATTAAGAGATAAGGTAAGAGGGGAAAGAGACAGAAAGAGAATTGGTTGGGCGGGCCAGACGGAAACAGTTATAGGCTGATCTAACGACCTTTGGGAACATGCGTAGAAATCTAAGCACATTCCTTAAACATGGTGGTCTTAATCTTGGACACATTCAATGTGGGAAACTTTGTGTAAATTTCAGAGAATCAAACGATAACGTGACTTTGATTTTATATATATATATATATATATATATATATTTCACTATAAAATACATAAATGGTTATATGTGTGTATATAATATATTTAAAGGTAAAATATCTAGATAGTCACCTTATTATTAGAGTATTTTTATTTGAATCACACAATTATATAAATTTTAATTGGGTCACCCAATTTTAGAATTACAATCAATTAAGTCACTGGTGCTAACGTCAGTAATATCGCGCTAATGTGGTGATACATATCACTCATTTTCTCACCACGGCATCATTGCCACTAGTGGTGTCAAACGGGCCAGCCCGGGCCCACAACGGCCCATGCACTATGACGTCTCGGGCCAAAGACGACCCTGCTCTAGAATCGCATCTGCCGAGCACGGCCCGCCAACCACCAAGATCGGCCCAAAGACGTGCTACCTAGATTATATTATATTTATATTTTTTTATTTTAAACCCCAAAAAAATATAAAAAAATACTCCCTAAAATTGCTAAAAAAATATAAAAAAATATCCTAAAAATTCAAAAAAATATAGAACTAAAAAGCTCTTATCGACTAAAAAAACAAAAAAAAATATACCAAAAAAATTTTTTTATAAAAAAACTTACATTTAGCTAGATCGGGCCATGTTGACTCGAAGGCCAGCGGGTCACAGAAACCGCTAGCCCAAGACGGCCTGGGGTTTGGGCTGCCCGTGCCCGAGCACGCAGATCAGAAGCACCGCTGCTTGGGCCAAGCACGGCCCAACTCGTGCCGGGCCCGGGCCGGCACGGCCCGTTTGACACCCCTAATTGCCACATGGTTACTAAAAACATTATTTTTCCTACCAACACTTCCACGTAACTACTAATATCATGTGAAATGTCACGTCACCCAACATTTCCATGCCAGCTTGGTGTAAAATGGGTGACATATATCTCCAACATAGTAAAAATTGGGTGACATAAACTACCACATCATCCCACCAGTATCAGTATAGGTGTTATTGATCAAAATAACCATAATTTTTAAGTTGAGTGACCAAATTGTAATTTTTTATAATTGAACTAGCAAAATAAAAATAACTTAATAATAGATATTTTATAAAGCCAATGACATGATTTGAATTTTCAGTTAATAATAATAATAATAATAATAACAACAAATAGATGAGGTAAATCATAGTCACATATCGCATTTAGAGCTTCTTCTACTAATTATTAATATTAATGCTTTAGTATATATCTTGAAATTATAAGTAATAAGAAATAAAGAAAAAAATCTTATTAATATGCTCAAGATACAATCTCAAAAATTTTATAATAAATCAATCACGAATATTCTTATTAAAAATATAATTCTAAATATAAAAATAATTTTGAATTATTGTATTATAATAAAAAATGGAAAACATGGTTATTCAATTAACTTGGTATTGAGAGATGGAGAGAAAGTCATTCTTCTAATTCAATGCCAATAAAATGCGCATTAAAGCCTCATAAATATATGATTTAAATGTAAATGATGCGGTTGGGAAGATTTTGGTTGTGGGGAAGACATATCTTGATTTTATCAAAAATAATGTTTCAATATTGGCTTCTAATTTCTAAGGGGAAGTCTCACTTTTATTTTGTTAATTTATAATCACGAACGGATTGTTTTAGTTATAAATATCTAGATTAAATATATTCAAAATCAAGTTTCTTGGTATTGCCTTAGTTGACAAAGCAGGAAAAGATGAAATTAAAATTAGAGATAGAGACTAAATGTTTGGTTATAAAAGTATTTGGAGATAGGGTCTTAGTTGACTGACTAAATAAACTTTTAAAAGTATTTAACAGAAATTTGAAGTAATGACTTGCTTAGTCTTCGTTGTTTTTTTTTTTAGGATTTATCTATGGGTTAACACACTGGGCAATTAAGACTTGTCACAAAATAATATATAAAAGATTATAACCCCACAATGGTAAATCCCTTTTGCCATGCAAACCTAAAAGATGGAGAATATGACTCACTCATCTCTAAGAGGACCTATATTATGACTCAATATACATTGAATGAACATTACTATGCATTACCTAACTAGTAGCTAGTGCATAAATAATACTCTATAGTAATTAAAGCCGCATGGTTTCGACACTATACCTATCCAGTCATTATTGAGGTGAGAATTTATTGGACTATCTAGTGATTCTCACGTTTGTTAGATTTTTAATCAAACTTAATTACGACATCTATGTCGTATATTATATGCGGAAGCCGGATCACTTACTTCCAGTCATAGCAAATTGTTGAAGACGGCGAGAGTCTTGAGTCCACGCTTAAAAGTAACCAGGGACTCTTCCAATCTATCCCGTCCTCTCCCACCGATGGAGCTAGGTATTTGCAAGAACGATAGATTGGGGACCTCTGGTGCTGTCTATATATAATCCTTACCATCAAAAGATTAACTCAACTTAAAGGTTTGAGTTAGATCACAACTCAAAGTGCCAATTAGAATTAAATTAGGATTCCACCAAATAAGTCATGGACCACTTTATTTAGTTTGAATTCGGTTTGAATCAATATCATCACGAAGTTGAATGCAGAATAGGACTCAAACTAACAGCGTTTGCTCTTGGTTTATTAATCTTTTTGGCTTTTGATAAAATAATGTGAAAAAAATAATTTATACACTAAGTCGATCCTAAATAGTTAGATGTTACGACTTGTTACTATTTATGTAATATATAAGTTATGCTAATTTTTTCCCGAATTATGCTAAAAAAAAGCAGAATTTCTAATCAGCAAATAAATCTTTTAAAAATTATATACTTAAAAAATATAGAATTTCTGGAAAATTTTCAGAATAACGAAAATGTGTTCATATTTTGAAATTTTGAAATTGTAATATTAATTTATGATGAACAATTACCTAAATATTTTTTTTTTAAAATTTGTCATTACTTGTAATGTTCAAATGCACATAGTAAAATTTTGTTTTTGCGAAAGCTCATACGGTTATATGATCATTTTCATTTTTCATTTTTCATTTTTGTTATTGTTTATATAGATTTTTATTAATAAAAAAGTTTATATTAAATAATTTAGTGAAAAATTGTGATTAATAAAGTATCTAAGGTTTTAAATACAAAATTTATGAAAAATGTGAACATGAAACATATTAAGGGTCTACTTTACAAAATTCATGGAGAAAATGTGAAAAAGGAAATATTTGAGGATTTACTTGCAAATGAAATTATAAACAATGTGAAACTAAGAGAATTTCAGATTTATTTGTAAATTGTTAGTACAAATATGAAAACCTGAAAATTCAAGGGCTTATTTGCAAAATTAATAGAAAATTGTCAAAAGTCGGTTCGGGGGTAATTTTCAAAATTTTATAGAAAAATATGAAAGGTGAAAAGTTAAGAGGGTCTAGTCGGAAAAAGTTATGAAATTTGTGAAAAAAAAAACTCAAGGTCTAATATGCCAAAAAAAAAAAATTGTAATAAGAAGGGTTATGTCACGCCCACGCCCTGACCCGCAAGCCCTAGGACGCAACAACCGTTGCGATAACCTAAGGAGGGATACTCACCACTCAACCCTTAAGTTGCCGCAAGGCTGACAACATATCTGGAGTCGACAACCCTGAACATAGTATGCAAAATAGATAGTAGAGTTTAATAAAGGTATTGATAACAAGTACAACGAAGTTTCCAAGAGATTAGACAAATATACAAACTATGCCTTTAGAGTTTCAAACACACTAATGAATCCATGCTCTAATAAAACATATACATGCTTAAGGATAACATACATGAACTTGGTACTGAATAAAAACAGACAGTGGATGCCCAACACACCGCTTCACTACCGCACTACTGCTTATAACAGTCTGGAAAAAGAAAGAGGGGTAAACAATCTAAGTCACTCAGTGAGTGAGTTATCACAACACTACAAAAATACACCTAAAATACATGATATAACTCGCCAAAATAACGCTTTACTAATAATACAAACAGTTTAGAACATAAATACACATAACAGTAATCATCGATATAACAACAAAAGATAGTGTCAAGAAAGCCTTTTATCCCAACTAAGGTTTTACAATAACAAATCCACGAAACACCAAACACAAGGTTTATACTATAAAACAAGTTAAACATCAAGGTAAGCTTTTACAATAATACAAATAGATCATAACAACTAAGCATAAATATAAATATAATACGAGTTTCAAAATCCATAAAACACAATATTCACCGTCAAATTAAATTTGTGAGAGATTGCCCTTTTGAGAGCCACAGCCAGGCTTCACCTTCTCACTATAAATTTAAAATGACACTACAAAAGAACGCCACATATTTTAGAAACATCTCTAAACTTTCGCCGTTGTCGCGGCTAGATTCAAAGCCGTCAAGGTACTCATGCCCTTGATGTTGACCCATCGGTCTACCGTGTGGTGACCCCGGTTTCTTGATGAATATCCAATCAGGACTCTACACTCCCACCTGAATTGGACCAATAAGTATGCCGGTCTTCTACGCCACCTCTCAACAGGCTGGCCCTACAAAACACCTACTGCAGTAGGATGTCACCAATCAAGTAATACAAACATGCATCTCACAACGAGAAGTCCATAACCAGAACAATAATCAATGATCAAAATTTCTACCATTCCCCGCGGAAATGATGAATGTGAAGCATAACCAAAATTTTGCAAAGCCAAACAATTCACAACTTACAAAGCGAATATCATATTGAAATTCCTTTCCTTGAACAACAACATATTTCAAGTATGAAACATCAATAAATAAAGTCATTTTAAATCAATTAAAACCTCGATTTAAGTATAGAAGCCAATAAAACTTAGCTCAAACAATAAAATATAACTATAGGTATTCTCCTTGTAGAATTATGCATAAACAATCTCACTCATAACTTTGATCATTTCACTTCCCCAAATGCTAATCCTCTAAGAGTTTCTTGCCTCAAGCCAAAGCTTCACCTCCTTGCCAAAGCACAACAAAACACCAACAAGAATTAGCACGAAAATAAATCAAACCCTAAGTTTCTCTAACAAACAACCCTAAATCGATCCTATGGTTGGCTAAAACTAGGTCTAAAGGTTACCAATGAATTCCTAAGGATCTGAGCTTCACTCTAATCCAAAGAAACCAGAGAAACAACTAAAGCTTATCGGCGCTACAATACTACTACAATAAAACTAACCATAACGCAAAGATTTTCTCCTGATTTACATCATCTAACCAAGAAGTTTCTTTACAAACATTCACAAAAATGAATAACAAGAACAAGGGCTTCAATTTGTGCCTACAATTATCCACACAACATGCTCAAATCCTAGGTTTTCAAAGAATTCAAAAACGGTGAAATACGTGTAAAATACGGAATAAAAACTTAGAAAAAGCTCTTAGGATACTCACAAGAATGGAAGGTAGAAGTTTCTAGCTTTGTTTGCCGAAATCGGGCCGCCAGAAAAACTCAAAGGGATAACAAGGGTTCGCCCAAGAGAAGAAAGAAATGAAGACGAAGAAAGAAAGTAGAAATAAATATAAACTCGAGTTGCTACAGTATTGGCTAAAAAATTACAGTACTTGGCTGACTATAGCTACAGTAAAAACTGGTTATAACATGTTAAATTGCACAAAAAGAGAGAAATATGGAATTTTGTGAAGAGAAAGGGCTTCTTTGACCCGCTATTGAGTTCAATGTAAAATGCACTCTCTTTTTGAGAAGTGCTCACAGGGAGGTCTTTGAAATTTCTTCTGTGATCCAATGCAAAATTGACTCTCTTTGAACTTCTTACTTTTGTCTCTTGACGCTCACAAAGAGGTTGTAAAGCCTCTTTTCCTTCTTTACCCACTGATGAAGTATAATTCAGTGTGCAAAGCTATCTTTGAGAATTTTCTCATCTTTGCCTCTTGATATTCACAAGGAGATCTTTAAAGATTCTCCATTTTTCTTTAATCCGTTAATAAAGTCCAATGCAAAGTGGACTCTTTTTGAGAGTTTTCTTACCCATTCTCACAAGGAGGTCATTGAGGATTTTTTTTACAAAAAGATCCAAAATATGGTCTAGTGTAAAACAGACAACCTCTTGGGTAAAGAAGAAAAAAAAAGATGCTTTATGAAATAAATGAAAACCATTCTCCAAGTAAAGATTAAAAAAATATATATTTTTTCAAATGTATTAGTGTATAAACTGATGATGAGAGCTCCCACATGAGAGCAATGATCTCTCAATAGTCAATGAAACTACAAGTGAAATTTTGAAGCTCCAAAACATAAGAAAATCCAAGGCTTTAAAAGTTTTATGAGTTCTAAAGGCTTTACAAGCATAAAATGGCAAAGATCTCAAACATCAAAATTAAAGAAGATCAAGTTATTAATTACAACTTGTGACCTATTCCAAAACCAAACAAGTTAAAGTAATCACATGAAAGGTCATAACTCGATGGTGTGCAAGTCATAGCTTAAAGCATGAGAGAATCAAAATATAGAAAACAATCTCAAATGAATTATGAATGAACTCTGAAGTTTCAAAACATCAAAAGTCAGCGAACCAAAGAGTTTTATAAGTTAAAGACTTAAAGGCTTTACAAGCATTACAAGCAGAAGTTCTTCAAAAATCAAAATTGATTGTTAGGTCTGATAACGTGGATTGACATTATGTGACAAACGAAGATGTGACATGGCAAAGGAAGATGACGTGACAATGATGACTTGGCAAAAAAGAGAAGTGACTAGGATGATGATGTGGTCAAAGCTTGGTGACATGACATGAGAAGATATGAGGACTAGAAGATCATGATGAGAGACCATGTTTAGAAGAAATTCCTCTCAATGGTTTATGTGATGATTAACTAATTTTGGAAAGTACAACAAGTTAGAAGGATCTCTTCAAAAAGAGTAAATTTTATTTTAGGTATGATTGTATCTATCCTTAGTAAGATCCGAGATGATAAATTATATCTTTGGTAAAACTCCTTTTAGGAAAGATCTATTTTAAAGAGAGAGGAATATTCTATTGTTGGCAAGAATAAAAAATCATCATAAAGATTGCAAGGACAAACTTAGTTTGGTGTGAAGCTATTTGAAGACACAAACTAAGATAGACAAGGACAATCCAATGTGATTATCAAGACCATATTTAGCAACACAATTGGAAGGAAGATCTAAGAGCTAAGTATGGGCGGAGCTATTTAAGTAGACAAATCATGTATGAAGGTTTGATTGGAGATTACTTGAAGATTTGAAGATCCAAGCATGGATGATCGGAGATCATACTTGAAGATATTGAAGGCTTAATTTGGATGAGATGAGATCAAGTTTAGTAACAATATTTCTATGATTCAAATGAAGATCACATGGGAAGACCAAAGTTGGACCAAGTTAGGAAAGAAGATCGGGAGATCTTCGGTGACCATTTTTAGTGAGATGATTGCAGTATGCCTTGGTAGGCGCATTCCTCGGGAGAGGAAACCTGCTGAAGTGACGTGAGGAAGAAAGCGGTTGCAGGCAGAAGAAGCTCGGGACGAGTCAACTGCTATGAAGCGAACTGAAGAAACCGGGAGGGTAGGTGTTGCAACATCTAACTTTGGAAGGTGTCCAAGTTAGGAAGTCGCGGAGAATTCTAAAAAAAGAAGGATTCAATGGACGTAGGTGCGTCTATATAAGATATCCTGCTTGAAGATTTAGGATGAGCCACAAGTGAGAGCCCCTTTGGTGAGGGTTAAAGAGAGTGGGTATAGGGCAATCTTAAGAGGGTATTCTTTGTCTTGAGTGAGTAAAGGAGTGTTGTACTCTTTAATCTATCACCTTTTTTAGTGGATTGTTTCTCCGGGCTTGACCCCCCAAATGTAGGCAAGGTTGTGCCAAACTGAAGAACCAACTTGGGTGTCTTCTTTCTCTTACTTGATTGTGTGTGTGTGATTTATATTCTTATGAGATTGAGTGATTCTCCCTAAACACACTAACTCACCGGAACTATCATATACATATACTCTTTTGAAATTAATAAAGTTAATTTTTATAATATATTCATTTATTTCTTCTTTACAATTGTTTTTAATCGGAGGTTTGCATGACATAATTTAGGGTAATTAAAATTTGACTTGGGATGTACGGATAACTCTATTAAATACTGTAAAAAATCAACGATCCCACATGTATATAAATATATTTTTAAAAAATTAAATTAATTGACGTAATTAATAATATGAATATATGCAACATTAAAAAATATATATATAATTTTAAGAATAAAACTTTATTAGAAACTAGTATTAATTTAGTCAAATTTATCAACTTGGATAAAAATTTTCCTTTCAGATCAATTGAAAATAGTGAAATTGCTTGTTACCCCCCTCATTATTAGAAATACTTCGCAACCTCATCATCTAATGCTATTTTTTTTACTGCCATTTCAGGTAAATTTTGATATTTTAATTTGAGTTAAGAATATATGTAAATGACTTGTTCCTTCCTTCATTCATTCATTCATTTTAAATCTCTATTATAATCTATATTATTAAATATTAGATATAAAATTGATGAAAAAATAATCAATTTTTCCTAATGACATTCATTATAAAAATATTTTTAATAAACAAGTAAAATATTATTTACACATATCTTAAATTAAAAACTAAAAATTGCTCATCAATGGCAATATATATATAAGGGGAGTTCTGGAGAGATCTTTAGAAAACACATTTTAAGGACATTTGACCTATCTTACCTTATTGAGATTTATGGTGTCATCTTCGAATTTTTTTCCTTTCTCTCAGTAAATCTAACACCCCACTTGTTCTTCTCTCTTGCTTTTAAAGTTTTGTGGTTGTTCTAGGAAAATCCTTAAATAATTTAACCTAATATATATATATATATATACTAAAAGTTATGGGATATTTTTGAAAAACAAATCTCATAAGCAATTTCACTAATTTTCAAGGGGTGACAAGTAAAAAACTATATTTATTTTTTTAAAACTCTTTTTATGGGTTAGATGAAATGATTGCTTCTAGAACACTTTGAATAGTTTAATACCTTGCTCTTGATGATCTTTTTCATTCTAATCTCTTTCAATCTCATGATGTTCATGAACATTAGAAACTTCTCCTATGTTTTTAAGTAATTATAGGCTTTTTTTTAAGTATCTCTAGACCTGACTTTTCTTGTGTGTGATTACTTTTTGGAACTTTATTATTATTAACATGTGGATCAAAATCAATTTTCATTTATCATGTTGACCATTTCACAAATTGGAGAAAAAGATAATTTTAGAAATTCAAGAAATTAGTGTGAAAACAAAACTGTAATTAAATTAATTTAATTAAAATTTAAGTGCATTTTTTTATTCTTTCAGCTTATTAATGTTCAAAGTGGCCATACACTAATTTTTTTTTTTTTTGGGTTGTTTCATTTTGCTAGGTTGTGAGTATCATGTTAAATATTTCAAAACATGGGGACTAAAATAAAAGAAATTAGAGTATATGTAATAGCTTGGACATTTAAAAAAAATACAAAAATGATAAAATAAAATAAATTCCAGGGAATAAATATTGCAATTAAGTTTAATTATTTCGAACTTAAATCTATAATCAAACAATTAAAACTAATTATGTTTTTAAATTATTTAATTACTTGATTTTTTTCAATTATTTTTTTTCTCAAATTAAGCCCATTTTAAATTATACTTGTTTATAACCAACATGAAATTGGTTTAAGCGGTTGAGGCTTGAGTAACTTAAGTGATTTTTAGCTTGAATTTTTTGATATATAAAAAAATACTCATTTCAAAAAATCTTTTTTTTTTTTATAGAATTTTTAGTATTACTTTCAGATCAGTTGAAAGTATGACTCCTAAAAATTGGGTGCATAAAAAAAAAAAAAATTGTACTTGTACAAAATAATAGAATCTTGTAGAAGTCATTGGAAAAGGAATAAAATTTTGAGTCATTTGAGCTAAGTTAGGTTTGGTGGTCAAAACAATGAAGGCCTCAAAAGTTGGCTAACTAAACTCTACTTTAAAGTATAAATTCCCTTTATAGAGTGGGTGCCATTGCCAATACATGATAACAAAAGCATGGCTAAGAATATGAGACTTTTTATCTTTATAAAGTGATGATGGATGATGTTTTCTAAATAAAGAAAGACAAAAGGAATTATTTCAATTCAATGCTAGCTCTTTGTAGGACACCAAACTATTTCCTATTTCTTTGGTTCAGAGTTCGTAAGTTGTCAACTCAAAGGAAATGTTTTTGTCTCCTTTTTGGTCTTTATTTGCCACATGAACATTTTAACAAAAGCAGGCAAAGATTACTTGAAACAATTACTGAATCAGACAAACAATTTGTAGTTCATCACATTCATTCTGAAACATAAACACTAATGTATCAGTTATAGTATCACCACTCATGTTCTTGTTAATCCTAGTTACTCTACAAACAACAATGAAACAAATAAAAAGATCGAATCACTGAAAAGGTTCACAGAATGTAGCCTGTCACGGCGATTGTTAACTCATTGCTTGAGTGAAGTTAGCCCGTGTTTCCAACCGAAAAGCCGGCGATTAGTTAGCTGAGGAGTGAAGCTGAGACCAAACATCTCCCTAAGAGCCTGCTCTGGCTTGAGGAGACCGATAAGCTTCGCAACGAGCGACGCACTCTCTCTGACGTGTTCAATGTCGTTGGTTTCAGTCCATAGACGACGAGCAACTTGCAGTTTCCTCTGCTTGGAATCCAATGCTATTCCCCATTTGGTGTAGAGTTCCCGTCTTTCCTCTGTCGATAGCCTCTTGTGCATTTGCTTGCACAGCATCTCCCGTTCGCGTTGCAGCTTTCTCGAACTGTCAGTAATACAACATCTCAGTATTTGCAATTAGGAGTGATTTTTGTTCATTGTCAGATGAATATATGGATTGTACATACCTTGATGTTTGAGAGATATGTAGACTGTCTTGTGATGGTGTTTTATCCAGATTTTTTTGAGAGGTATTTTTTAGAAAGGATAACCTCCTAAGCTCGACTTCCATGTAGAAAGAGTCTGCGGGATCACCTCTGAAGAGCAAGAAAAAGCAGGCTCTATGGACTAAGGAAACATTGCATTCATGCCAAAGCTCAATTATTTCCTGCTGCTTTTTCTCAAATTCCGCTGGCCATCGCGAAGGGGATGATTCTGGGAGATCTAACATTGGATGCACACCTGCATCCTTTCTCATACCACCTACTTCGACATCTCCGTTGTCTATCTGTAAGCTTGCAATTTTGGAAGTAAGATTTGGTATCAAGTTGGCAAGGTATGTCAACAAAGAAATTAATGGTGACGCAATGTACCAATTTAATGTGTTATTTAATACACATATTAGCTGTTGGCATAGTTCACAACAACGTGAAAATATAATATGTGTAAATTGACATCCTTGAAATGATGCATGGGATACAATAAGCTCGGCTAGAAAATTCAATACAATGAGTAATGTTGGCAGTTTTCTATCAAATAAGGCTTCTATTGAGCTAGCAATGAAGATTAAGCCATGCGGAATTCTACAAGGTCTTCTTGGAAATCACACACAAGGATATCCTCAGGGTCTCTTACTTACAGTGTCAGAGTTAAAAAGTGGTCGAACACCAAACACCTTAACATGATATTAGGACTGAACCCACCGTTGGCCTCTAAAGTGAGGGTCGTTATTCGTTTTGACCTCTAAAATAACATGTTCAGTTTAGTCTTTGAACTAATGAATTTGGTCATTTTGACCCCCTCTGACTGATGTGGCAGCTGATGTGCCAGACATTTATGCCAGAAAGGCCATTGTTCATTTTGTTGATCTCAGTGCCACCAGTGGCTTTAGTCCTATTAGATTACGAGCAATATTTCAAACAGCGTGCTCAAAATGAGAAGCTATAGCAATTGCACAGTATATAAAGTTTTCTTAGAGAATTTTTATCGCACCTGACTATTTCCACACTGCTTATCATACTGAACTTGAGCCATCTCCTTCAGCCCTGTGAGAGAAATACATATATTAGCGTCTTTTAACATTCATACCATTATTTGGAGCACTTGAAAAACTAAGAAATAGATGATTCACCTAAAAGTGTTTCACTGTCAATATCGCAGTTCAATGCAACATGTCTTCTTTGCAACTGGTCAGGTCTTCCAGGAAAGTTTCTTAGAAAGCTGTTAGGTGGTGTGTTATTGTCAGTATGTCCAGCATCTTGAAACCAAGGGGATGAAACACTATTCATAGAAGTTCTACAACTTCTGCTTTTGGTTAAAGCTGAGCTCTGTGATTTAGACAATTCAACTGTCGAGGATACTGAAGACATTTCATCATGATAAGGTCTGACAAGATCATCAATCCTCTTCCTGACGTTCTGGAGTTGCTGTTCCAATGTAATAGCCGGAGAATCAACACTTAGAGGTCTTGTGGCATTGTGTTCTTGGTTTGGAGTGGTGGAAAGCTGACTTTCAGTCCTTTCGTTTAATGAGATGCCGAGTTCTTTTCTTCCACTTGTGCTCGACTCAGCAATTTCAATGCATTGGACATCCTTGCAGTGATCCTCGACAGTGTCAACTGCTTCATGAGTGTTATTTTCACTACGTCGCGGGATCAAACGGATGAAATTAGAACTACTGATTGAGTGACTGGGAGAGAATGCATCATTTTCACTTAGTTTTCCAGAGCGTAGGGAGTGAAGCTCATTCCAATCTTCAGTTCCCATTGATTTGTCAAACTTTGTAAAGCCAAAATTGAGACCGCGATAAGGAAAACCTGATGTGGCAGATACTGAAACTACATCATCATATTCACTAGTTGTGACACGGGATGTTGAGACCTGGCTGGATTCATCCTGAATTATGATGAATGAAAGTGTTAAATTCAAAAGAAAAATCATTTGTCTACATATTGTGAGATTGAGAACTCGAAAGCAGGGAAAGAAAGATACCCATTGTCTTGAAGCACGATCATCAACTGCAATTCGAAGGAAATTCTTGAGTTGAGATTGAGCCAGATCTCGTTGTCGTATCAGCTCCTTGATCTCTTTCTCCATCTGTATAATGAAGAATTACCATTTGTTAAGCAAAAGGGAAAAACTCATTGAAAGAGAAAATGTTCTCATCTGCAAGCATTCAATAACCTTTTTGATTTGAGCATCTTTTCCCCTCAGTAAAGCTTCAAGATGGGATGTACCAGAAGCTGATCCTGGATTTCCTAATTCACTCTCCAATCGAGCAAGCTCCTTTTGCAAATGCTTAACTAGTGCCTTGTCAGACATGACAACATTGACACGAGCATTTGTCACCACTTCTTTTGCACAGCTTGCGAATAACAGTGTATTCCTGGACTGCTCAAGATGGCTTCTTGCAGGGCACATTGTACAAATAATAGCAGTTCGTGCATTGCCACCTAAAGAAGGCTGTAATATGCGGGTTAATTTTGAATCTCGATATGGAACATGCCCATGTCTTCCCTTGCTGCGCTTAACAACAAAAAAAAGCAATTATGAATTAGAACCAATCATTTACTTTCACTTTACATTGAGAAAATGTTGGAATGTTCTAAATGCTGAATATATTGTCAAATTTAAGGAAAGATGCAGAGAAAATTGGCTGATCATTTTCATAATCTTGGCATGGAATGTTCTAAATACATGTTGAACAAAGGATTTGTAGAATTTACAACCTTAGCTTCCGAATAACAGTTCCAAGTGTAAGCAGACTTCGATTTATGTGGCAACCTTCCTTTAGTCTACTACCTGCAGATAACGCTTGTGATGCACGCTCGCTTCCTGCCAGATCAACAAAATTCTGCATCATAGAGAAACATACATGTTAAAATCATTCATTCTAAAATAACAAAACTGCAACAGACAAAACAAAACAAAGAGAGAGAGAGAGACAGAAACAAAAAAGGAAAGCAAAATTTCACATACCACACTTGCCACAAGAGAGCTTGACTTGCCCTTGCCCAGAAATTCACGAGCTGAACTTTCAATAGTCTACAAGAATCAATCAAGAAATATATCAGATAACGCTCATTTTGCATTATACGTACATTATTCATAGAATTCTTTCATTCCATAAGAGAGAGGCAAACCAGCTTAATAATTTGATGAGATCTAGAGCTCATTTCATTTAACAACGTCTCCCCTATCTTTCTTTGAGCTGCAGGAAAGAAGAAAGCATAAACAGGAGTAATCTCACAGAGAACCTAATCTGATATCATATAGATTTCCTTCACACCTGCACAAACTAAAAGCAGCTCCTTAAGGTGGCTCCAGTCTCGCAAGGTTACCTCAGTTAGTTTCTCCACAATAGTCCCTCTCTGGCAAAACAAGTGGTTCAAAATGACATAAAGATGAAAATCACAACATCAGAGGAAACCAAATAAATTACCTCTGGATCATCTAGAAGCCGAAGAGGAGTATTATCATTGCTGAGTAGATCCTTCACTGCTTCATTGTAAATCTCTATGGCTGAAAATTTCAAGACAAACGCTCTCTCCTCGTGCTGCAGTTAAAAAAACAAAAGACAGTTCATTATGGTAAAATTAATGAAACAAAAATGCAAATCCCAGTATTACACAATACTCTAAATGTTTGTACCGCTTGCATGTAATCAAATATATCCACCACAGTGTATTCTGTTATTCCGGTCATTGTGTATGTCTTCCCACTGCTTGTTTGTCCATAAGCAAATATAGTTGCTAAAAAGAACAAACGCATAACATTTCTAGTCAAAAATACGCATCTTGAAAGAGATAGCAACAGGGAAATAAAAAGAATGATGATAATACTTACAGTTGATACCACTTACAACTGAGAGAGCTACTTCTCTGGCTGCCTCCTCATACACTTGCTTTGAGTTGCACTCACCTCCAAAAACTCTGTCTATAATTTGGAGAGCACAACAAGAAAAGATAAATGAACAAGAGAACACAAACATCAAAACTAAAAAAATCAGAAACACAAAAGCTACTTCACAATGCAGCAACAATGCAAATGAAAATTACTCTCCTAGTCAAGCACAAGACACAACTGAAGCGTGAAAAGTACAAAAAAACCACAAAAAGGAGCTCAAATTCTGAAAGAAGTATAACCAAATCTTGAGAATGGAGAGCACTGTCACAAGCAAAACAGTTAGAGAAAAACAGCTAATAAATGAAACTCAGAGAAATACATTATACAAACACACCACATTGAACAAAAGTAAAACTCCGATGTGCTCACCGAATGTGTAGGCGATCGGGAACCCAGACCGCTCCCGCAAACTGTTTCGGAAAATGATGGAAGTATCATTGATGCACTCCCAGTCACAAAGGTCATTCCTAGCAATCTCCTTCTCATTCAAAGGCCTCAACCTCACTGAAACCAAAATCCTCTCTTTCCCACCGCCACCACCAACATCAACACCAATAACCCCTCCATCACTCACCGCATCCTCCATCTCCCCTCCCCCCCTCAACACCACCCCACCTGAGCCACCAAAACTCATATAACATCACAAAAAAACCCCAACTTGACCAACAAAAACCACAACAACAACAATGAGATTGATTTAGCAAGTAAAGGGCAAAATTCAACAGACAAAAACACAAAGAACAAGTCCAATCTCCCTAAAAATTAAACCTTTTCTCATGATTTCGGTCTCTTGTTGCTATTTCTTTATTCCAAATGGTCAAATCCTTTGATATGGCCGGCCATTTTCAAGATCACTCATTTTTCTACATTTATCTCAATTACTTTTACCAATTGCATAATAAACTCCAAAAAAACTCAAAGAAAACTCCAAGAAACAGTGCAAGCTTTACCTTTTGGAGATCTAGGTGAGATCTAGAGAAACTCTGCCGCCATGAATGCAGCACCGGAGATCCATGGCGATCTCCATGCCAAGCTGCAACGGTCCACTGACTGAGATGAAAACAGTAGAGAAGAGAACGATGTTTTTTATTATTTTCACAAAAACAAAAGGACGAAAAAGTAAAAAAATAATAATTAAAAAAATTAAAAGAAAATAACTTTTTTTATAAACAACCCCCTACAAAACTACCGCCTTTTTTCTTTTCATAGGGTAGATTTTCACTTATAACCCTATAAAAACCAAATTTACGCATTTGACTCCATAAATTATTTTTGTTTGCTTTCATAACCCCATAAAAATAAAGAATTATTCTTCTTTTCCTGGACAAAGTTATTTACTTATATACGCCCCCATATATAACATTATAACTCACTTCATTTATTAATGTATTTTTATCTACCTCCTATGGAAAAATATATTAAAAGACCAATCTATCCTCACTTTTTATGGACAAGATAGGGACCAAATAATAAATATATTTTTTATAAAAAATTTTAAACAATTAAGATATATATATATATACTAATAAATAAAAATACTGTCACAGGACATTAGTAGTCGAGAATTATACTCACTCCCAATGCTGAACAGTAATAATAAAAAATATTTGTATTTGAGGCTCTTTGTCCACATTATAAAAAACTGTAAAAAAACAAATATTATTTTTTGAAAATGTATTAATAATTAATAAATTTTTATAAGAGCACACAATTTTTTTCCTATATACAAGTAAAATGCTTTTATGAGAACACAGGAAAAAAAAAGAATGAATGTGAAAAAAAAAACTACTTTTTAGCTAAATATTACTCCCTCCAGTTTCTAAATACATGTCGTTTTAAGAAAAAAAAAATTATTCTAAAATAGTTGTTGTTTTAGAATATCAAGACAATATTTATTTATTTTTCCAATTTTACTCATAAGTTGTATAAATAAAGTGAGTAATATTTATAGTCTAAAAAAAAATATGGTTTCAAGGGAGGGATAGTTTAGTAATTTTGTTGTTTTTATATTAAAATTTAAATAATTTAATGATTTTCTTAATTCTTGTGCAACATCTTAAATCAATATGTATTTAAGAACGGAGGGAGTAATCAAGTATAATGATTTACAAGGTCATACCAATAATTAATTTTATAAGGGGCAATTTGAATTTTCTTTTCTCACTAAAAACACCCTGAAAAGTGGAATATTCACAATAAACTCCAATCCTTTTTAAAAAAATAAAAATTTTAGAATTAGATTTTGGAGACCTAACATTTACTAATGTTATTATGATATAAAGTCAACAACTACAACATTTATTAGTTGAATAAATAATAATATTTTTTCTAAGTTTGTGAATGTAAAAGTACAGAGTTTGCATTTCATTAATTGTTAAAAAAACGAATGATTATAACAATAATTAAATAATTATAATAGTAATAATAATGTCTCATGTGGGAATTATAAATATATTAGTTTGACAAAATTTGAGAGGATATCATGGGTGAACACGTGGAGTGTTTTTTTATTGAATAAAAATTTTATATGAAATAAACAATTATTCAATAACAACCCTGGCATTTTTTATATTTGATATTAGCATGGAAAATTTTGCACTAAACACCTTGCTTTATGTTAAAACAAAAGACAAAATATCACCGACATTTAAAAGACTCAATCCAAACATTACTTGAATTTTTTCCTTTTTTTTTTCTCGATGACAACCAAAAAGATATCAAAATTATTTGTTATCCTTAATTTTTAAATATTACTTGATATTTTCTCTTTTTATTTTATTTTATTTTATTTGCCATTCTCTAGAATAATATTTTTTTAATGTTTAATTTGGGCTAAAATAACCTTTAGCCTTTGTTTATATATAAAAAAAATCTTTTGTGGCCCATATCATTAAAAGTATAATTTTATTTATTAAAAATAAATATAATATAATATATTATCATATTTTATATCTAATATCAAATAGTTATTAGAAAAAAAATTTATATGGATAAAAAGATATTGAATTAATAAAAGTTATTATAGGAGGTGAACAAGTCAAATAAAATTATAAGAGTGGATGACAAGTAATATTTTGAAAAGTCAAAAATAACAAATATTTCGGCATTTTTCAACGAAGTTATTGCAAAGAAAACTTTTTTAATATTATTATTTAAAGTTTGAATTATTAAAAGGAAGCTAGCTTCCTTTTGTTGATAAATTTGATTGATTTAGTTGACACTAATTAAATTTCTAACTAAGTTTTTACTAGTCTATGACCTTTCGATCTATCAACATGGATTCGTTTGCATAGGATATCTGTTCTGGGAAAGAGTCTAGATCGAACTTCAAAACCTACACTAAATTTTGAATATAATTTAGTAGAGACTCATATAAATATTATAAAATATTTTAATATAATTTTCTTATAAATAAATTAGATGCATTAATTTCTTTATCACTGGTATAAAGAATAATTATTTTTTTTAGAAATAAAGACAAATCATTTAAAAAAAAATGGTTAGTCTTTTTTTGAAAAAAAAAATTCAGAAAAAGTGGTTTGTCTTTATTTCTAAATAAAAAATTATTATTTATATCATTGATAAAGGAAATAATGCATCAAAAGACCAACCACTTTGAATGAGAGAAGATTTATAATTTTAACATCTTATCACAGTGAGGAATATGAAATACCAATTTTTCATTTGAAGTAATACTATTTTTAAAATTTATAAAAAATGATGTTGGTAAATTTTGTGTTCAAATAAATTTGATTAATTTTGTTTATACTAATTAACTAAATGAATTATAATCTAGCCGTACATGGCCTTATTGGCGAGTGCTTATCGTTTTAGTTAAAAAAAAATTATACTAATTAAATTTGCACCTAACTTGGAGTACAACTTTAAAGACACTCACATCTAAAGATAGCAATGTAACATACCCACATTATTAATACATATATATATATATATATATATATATATATATATATATATATTATAAGTAATATTAATATTTTCAATGTAATTTTATTAATAAAATAATGCATTATTTTTTTTATTACTCACAATAAAATTTTTTACAAAATATATGGACAAATCGTTTTGAAAGAGGGAAATTTCAATTTTTGCTCAAAGAGGAGAGCGAAATATAACTATTTATTTTAAATGTTGTTTTAGAATAATAATAATAATAAGTGGAAATTGCCAAAAACATCCCCTAAAGTTTGCTATATCACAAAAACACCCTGCTAGTTTTGCAGACTCCCAAAAACCCCTTCCTTTTTAATTCCATATTTTTCAACCCCCAAAGCATGTAACTGATGTCAACGGAGTGATTTTTCAAATTTTATGGACGAAATGCCCTGCATGGGAGTCGTGACTCATGCCCATTTCGAGCAGATGAGAGGAAGTGGGGGTTTTTCCGTATGGTAACCCCAAGAGAGGAATTTCATCGGAGCCGCTCATCGAGTTTTTTTCTCAACTCGCGTCTTCGCTTTTTCCATTTCCAGTCGCTCCGGTTGTCTCTACTGCTAGCACCCTCCGTAATCTGCAGCTTTTTCCCTTTCCACCCAGATCTCAAGGAGAAGTCCCGCTGCAAGTAGTTGGCATTTAATCGATTGCAATCTAAGGTATTGAGTATGGTTTTTATGATAACTATTATGTTACTAAAAGAAAGATTTTTTTCTGGCTTCGCTTTGTGCTCCTGCTTTTTGTCGGAAGATATCAAGTCCTGCAGGGGATTTCTCACTGGGGTTTTTGTTAGTCCGCATGGCAATTTCTCGGCTAGGGTTTTGTGTTGTTTTTGCGCTCGTCTCAGATACACCATCGAAATAGTTATTTCGATTGTTATGATTTGTGTAATATTTATAATATACATTTCCCCTTTCATTTCGATATAGCTGCAGCTTATACAAACGAGGTTTTACGCTTAAGAAACGAGATGTTACTGCTTAAATTTTATTGTCTCTCGCTTTAAGTATTGTCTGTCTCTGCTTAACAATTGATATCTCCTGCTTAATAACCCGAAGATTACCGCTTTAAAATCTTATATTTCCGCTTAAACATTCTGTCAATACCGCATGTTGAATGTGTTGTTATTGTCGCAGTGCTTGTGACTACAGCGGTTAACCTAGTTAACGGGCGATGCTTATTTCGACACCCGTGAGCGGAGACCTTTAGCTGAATCGAAAGATAACACGACCCCTCGACACTCGGGAGATCATCCGAAGCGACACCGCTTTTAGCAGATTCATCGAGCCTGGAAGCTATATACCAAGAGAGGTCCCTTCTTGATTCTCTCACTACAAAGGATCGATGGTCGCACCAATAAATTCGGGATCGGGAAAGCCTCGCCGAGTTTCAGGCCTCGTGATGCGGCCCCTCGTTCTCGTCTCATATGCGATGGCGATACGCCGTGTTTCGAAGAAGAAAAACCCGCTCAGCGTTTCAAGGGAGGTATTTATCAAAAACCTACGAGAGACACTGAGACTCCATCAAGAGCACTCTCAGCAACTTGTTCGACGAGAGGGGAAGAAGATAATTTTGTCAAACTCCCGATGGTGTATCTCATGGGTAGCGATCCCTCTTCCCAAAATACATCATGCTCGGTTCCCGAACTCGGATCGCTGATTATATCGATGATCTACCCGCCATCGGGGCAATACGCATGGCGCGAGCGACGCATAGCGGGTCGATGGAGGACATTCCACACGCACCGCTCGAGTGCAAGATAGATCGCACGGAAGAAGACTCAACACGGGGATATATTATAGGGGTGCTCGGTCGCGCTTAACGTATGGTTTCTACGAAATGACCGGAACGGGAAAGAAAGTCCTGCTTCTGAAGATCCCAAGGATGCTCGTGCTATGGTGAAAAGTAGTTACGATGGAAGCAAGCTGACGGTAGAAACTAGCTTGTCATCGCTCAAGGAAAAGAGGTAATAAATCATGGACAATGTTTAACGTAAGTCTTTAATGTTTAACCATTTTTATTTAGCGCTTAACTTTATTATTTACAGTTTAAAATTTATTCATAAAGGTGTAAATATTTTGTTCTCCGTTTAAATATATTCTATAATGTTTAATATATAAAAACTCTGTTTAAATATAGTTGTTATAGTTTAAACTGAATGATTTCGCTGAAATTGTTTGGTTTTACATATGTTAGTTTCCCGAATGGGTTCCTGAGTGTGAAGAAGAAATATTTGTTGGGGCCAACCGACCTGGATGGATGCTATCGCTCCCGAACCACTTGCTCAAGGCAAGACGAGAGGCGCCTCTATCGTCGCTGCCAATGCCATTCTCCTACTTCCAGCCCACCACGCGCACGCATTCCTCGACGTCGGAGAAGCACTCCCCACCCCGCCAGATCGCAACAACCCCTACCACGACAACGAGCAGTCCCACCAATTGTGGCGCATTTCCTCGACCATGGCAGCTCCTCGACCCGTGGCGTACCCCACCGACTACCTTAGGCGAGATGTCACCGTAACTCTTACGCAGCGTGCCGGATATTGACGACTCGAGTTTCTGGCTTATCGCCCGTGTTGAGGCAGCTCGAAGGGACGTTCATAACCGATTGCGCCGTCCCTCCAAAGAAATGAACCACCCAGGACGGACGAGCCGTCAGAATTTGATGACGACGACATCATCGAGGTGGTCATTCCAAGACGGCCACATTCGAAGAGACTCTGTAAAAAGAGGAGAACAATATCGCCTCCGTCTCCACCGCCGGGCCGACGATGAAACAATAAGAATCACCATCGGTACCGATGTCAGTCATTCGAGTCTCGTCACCGTGAGATGACATGGCCATGACGGTGGAGGACATCGTAGATGATGTGGCGTTGCCGCAGTTGAGAAGATCGCTTACTCCCTTGTTAACGAAATCCCTCAACTCGGTGGAACCAAGCTGCAGATTGCGGTATCAAAGACGGACACAATCCCTCAAGAACAAGAACAAGCTAAGGGTGTGTCTCCGTTGATGCCGCTGCCGTGGCCACGTACCGAGAAGATCGTTGAATTTGCGGCCGTGGTCGACGCGATCGCATCGAAGCAAAGACACAATCCCACAACAAAAAGAAAAGTATGTAAGGGTACGCTCGTGGTCGATCATCGTCGTCATCCCCGCGATCGGCTGCGATACAATCCAACAACAACAATAACCACGTAAGGATGTGTCTGCAGTTATCCGCTGCCGTCTCCCCTGCATCAAAGGAAGATCCTCGCGGTGTCGAACACGGCGAAGGCTCAACGACCAAATGCTCTACTGAAAGACCTCGACCGAGCAACGGGGAGATGATCAAGCGCAATCAAAATTGGGACAAGACAGCTTTGCAAGTCTTCGCTCAAGAAGAAAAAATAGGGTTGGCTAATCGGCTCTTAACAAATACGAGCGAGGGAGTTGATGAGGATCTTCCTTAACCGCCGTATCGGATGTAAGTTTTAAAGTTTCCTGATAGTGTTTAAAGTTTTTATGATAGTGTTTTAACTTTTTTGTGATAGTGTTTAAATGTTTATATGTTATCATTTAATTTATCTACTTAACGTTTAATTATTTATAATATCATTTGAGCATTGATAATATTATTTAAATATTTAGAATATGGTCTAATTATATCAGTATCGCTTTAATCTCAAAGACTCGTCGTGGAAGAATACGACTATCACACGACCACACTGGACAAATTATACACGCCTTGAGGGGTAAGGAGATGGTCACAGATGATGTGATGGACGCTTTGTATACATAATACAAAAGTCGATGAGCAAAGTGCAATATCCCTACAAAAAGCGCGCCTCCATCACTAAGACTCATTTGGCGCTTGTTTATGTCAGCAGGACGGCACTATGAAACAACTATGGCTATGATCGGAGATCGTCGTGCAGAGACATGCGTAAAGTTCAAATTGTCATCCTCACGATAATAATGAATGGCCACTTCCATATCGTGTCCTTACAGATGACAAACAAGAATACATGCATTATTCTTCATGCGTGGGTACTGAAAAAGACGCATTGACATGGTAAGTTCTTTAATTATGTCCGATTGATAGTGTTTGTTATTTAATCCAGATCTTAATCTCAACTTGCATATCTCGATCAGATGAATCTATTCGACACGGTACGTCGATATGCGCTTTTAGCTAGTCGGCGATCGCAAGTACCCACTGCTTACTGACTGGAAACCCCGGCTAAAAACAAGGAAGCGTCGATTGGCCTGCCTATGTCATGCGGTTTATCGAGCAATTACTTTGGGGATGAGAAGCTACGGTTACCACGACAGGTATCGTTCCTTACCGAGATTAAAGTATGTTACCCGCGATACTTAAGGAGTGGGAGGGCACCGGCATGCTCCATGAGAAAGGGGATCGTCCCGAGCGGGTTAAATTTTGATTTCGCAGGACAGGACTTGTATATGTTAATGTCAATTTTGTTTTCGAACGTAAATCAGGACAAATTCAATTCATTGTTTTCATTTTCGAAGAACATGACTTGTATATGTCAATATAAATTTTGTCTGTTTTCAATTGTAAAGTCAGACTAAATTCCATTCAAATTCAATTCATTGTTTAATTTCTGATTGTCCTTGTTTACATTTCCCGCTTTAAAATGTTTAACTTTACCATCTATCGCTTTAAATATCGGTTTGAAACATTTAAAATTACAGTTTCTCTGCATTAAAAATAACAACTGTCTCGCTTTAAATAATCCCGATAACACCGTAAAGAATAAGAGTTTAAATATGAAAAATTTCAGGTCAATTCAGATTGTCTCTCTTTAGAAGTCGAACTTTATTTACAATGCCTAGTAGGGCAACGGTTTCATTACAAGATCTACGATTGTGACCGGATCCATGGCAACGGCTGCAATGTAACTCGTGGACATCTAACGCTTCGACTCGATCCTCTTTCGTCTCTGGACGCCCAGTACGCCTTCGCGTCACGATTAGAATGAAGTCACTCACGATTTCGGGTGCGAAGGCCCATCATCGTCGGGTGTATGGGGAATATATCTTCCTTATACGTCGGGTTTGTAATGTCGACGTGAAGTAGCCGCTTAATAAATCGATGAACGTTGGTGTCGCCTGCGCTCAGATATTCAGTAGTCATAGCGTGTTTGCAAGGGATGTCATAAACTTGCCACCTTCGACACGAACAAGTTTCTGATGGCAGAGATCCTATGGAGTTCGTCGTGTGGTCGATCACTTCGTAACGATCATCAACACAACGACCAACACGAAGATTTCGGCTATCCTCAACAATGATCTCTACCTTCGAATGTATGTCGGGCTAAGTAGGTCTCCCATTTGTTGCTTTGCTCACGCCTGGGTTACATGACACGTCACATCGAACACACCGCAAATAAGGTTAAACAAAGACGTTGATGGTTAAACAATTCGTCAGAACATGTTTAAACATTATTGTAAATAGTTAAAGGAAAAGGATTAATATTTAAAGTCGACAAGTCGAATTAAAACAAATATTGAAAAATTTTTAAAGGGTAACACTAAATGTTAAGTGTAAATCAACATTCAGGAGCACCTTATGGAGTCGACCATTTTCGTCACCGGTAAATGACGAGCTTCTTTGATCCAAGCATTGAATGACTCACGCCACATTTGAATACATCTCACCCCAACGATCACCTCCGAGCATGATAATTCGACCAATGTGCCATATCCGATTTATTAATCAACCATTGATGAGCTTCGGGTGATGTGGCCTGCAGTTCATTCACAGTATCATCGAAATCTTTAGCCGTGGATGCCCACGCTAATGCGGAAGCTTATATAGACCAAAGACTCCTACCCTCAATGCCTTCCCAAGTCCGACATTGGCTTTCATAAAATTGGCCTCCAAATGTCGAAGGCGACGTATGCATGTGGCGAAGAAGGGAAGACTCGTCAATTGCGCTCACAAGGCCCTTGGACCTGTCCGACACGAAGGTAATTATCTCATGATAATCTCCTTCCTCGTATAAAGCATCGCCTAACTTAGATATGAACCAAGTCCAATTGGTATCGGTCTCGTTGTCGACTCATACCAAGGCGACGTGGAAAAACCATTGTTTCCTATCTTTTCCCTGTGGCACCCAAGAGTGCACCTCGATATTTTTCCAAGGAGGTGGGTACTATCGAGAAGCAGAGCAGCACATGAAGCCCTCTTGAATCCCACAATGACACGCTAACGAAGAAAAGAATGCATCGTTTTAAAAGCGATCACCGTCTCTCTTCCACGATCGCAACGCTCAGCTGAGTTTGCTCTCAGCGCACCTTATCCACATACCAAAAGCAAAGCAGATCGTAGCTGGAGATGTCACTACGTCGAGGACCACCCGGCATGCTCTTTTTCCCAACCAAGCCTACTTGTATGGTATGTGGACACCATGTTCCCACAACATGTCCTTCTAGAATGTCGATCGGCCTCGTCATGAGGGCCGGTCCTCGAAGCTTTTGAATCACTCGTCAGGGAACCCATTGGGACGCTTTCGGATGTGACATCGAACCTACGCCACCACTGCAAGTGTGTGTACGGGTTGATTGTGTTGATTCTCGAAAAGTATTTTTATTATACTCTTTTGATGCATGAAGGCTGTCAGCGACAACCATCGGCAGTCGCATTCCACGATCACCCGATGTTTTTCGTTCTTTATGAATTTGAAATCAAAATTCGTTTGATTGCGTGATTTGAAGTACATCCTCTGAAATGTTCAACACCGTCAAAACGTTGTCCAATATCCAGACGACAGGACTTCGAATGATTTGACGAGGGAAGGAAGACATCCCACACCGCCGTGTGGTCACCATGGGGATGAGCGGGAGCACTCATGCAGTCACGAATTCACGCAACACTTCGATTAAATAGAAAAGATCAATATGTTAAAGCGGAGAATATAATGTTTAAGTGATAATGCAAAACATTTAAACGTTAGCGTAAATACTAAACAAGTAACCAATTAACGTAAACGAAATAGTACAAGATGTTAACCTATGATCGACATACTTAAACAATAATGAACCCATACAATCGGATCGAAATAAAAGAGAAGGAACTTCTGACAACGAGTAAAAACTCATTTTCATTAGGATTTAGCGATGACACATTGTCCAGTCCTCGACAACAAGATCAACTACTAGCATTTGAAGATGGAGTGCACGTGACACATCCAGCTGAAATCAACATCGCTTTTCTATCGACAAACCGCTTTTTATATCCATCCGGTGTGATAAACTTCATCCCGACTAAGGGAAAGCTTGATGCTGAACATTAGCACTCTTCCCTCCCCGTCGAATCTAGTGATACCACAAAAACTCTCCATAATATATCGATCGAAAACCAAATCAGTATCAAAACCAAAATGAAATAAAAGAACAAAAGAAGACGAAGAAGAAGAAGAAGAAGATGTAAACAACAAACAACGCAGATGACAGTGAAACAAAAACGCGCGATTTGGCATGTGCATGAGGTTAGACTAGGCGTGATGTGATTGAGCGGTATTTTTCCCTCCATCCCAAGGACAAAAGGGAAATATATGTCACTGTCAGCAGGAAGACATCTATATCGCATCGCTCGAATGAAAGTTCTCAACTCAACATGTCCTACCTTGTATTGAAAACTCTCTATTTAAAAATAACAAAGTCTATTTAAAAGAACAAAGTTTACATTTAAAATCACCGTTTAAAGTATCGAGGTTCTCCCTTTAACATGATTTTTCTCTGTTTAACATTTTCTTATTGTATTATATCAACTTAATTACAATGTAATGTACCTAAAATACAAATCTCTGATAAAAATAGAATGTTAAAACTTAAGACAATATAATACAACATTCATTTTCTTATCAATATCAACTTACTTAATATCTAAATCTCAGATAACATTCATTCCTTTTAAATTTCATTTATTTTCCTGCTCTTAAATTTCATTTTCTCAGTTTAACATTTTCTTATAAAGTATCAACGTAATTCTGATGAAATGTACTTAAAATACAAATCTCGATAAAAATACATTTAATCTGATACAATACAACATTCATTTTTATTATTAAATATCGGCGTAATTACGATGACTTTTACTTAAAATACAAATCTCGATAAAAATAGAATGTAAGACAATACAAAATTCTCGTTTAAGCTTCAAACCTCTGCTTAGCAGACGACGTAACCACCCGCGGACCTCGGAATCGTCCAAGTATACCTTTGAATAGGGTGCCTGACACTCGCTCCAGGTCGGACCATATTTTTTATAGATCAAGTTCTTTTTAAAGGATATGCTGATGAACCTTCTTAGTAATCATCACGATCAACTGTAAGTGAAACCTTCTTTTCTTGACCCAGTGACGCTTCCGTCGTTGCTTACAGTAGAGAAGGCGAGCATTTCGCCTTAGGCGAAAAAGAAAGTTTTCACCTACTATTTGTTTCTACGGATGACAGAGGAAAACAATAATGACACATCTCAGTAAAAAGTTTATGATCTAAAAATGTGGTTTGAATGGAGCGAATATCGTCAGCATGAAATCAATGTTCAAACTCGACAGGGATGACCACTGCGACAGAAGAGGAAAGAGGAGAGGGTGGTTGCGCCGATGAGAGTATGTTGACGAAATGGTTCTTCTCTTCCCATTTATACTGTGAAATCCAACGACTGCTTTGCCCGACTTCGCGATTTTTGTATGTCTGACCTGGGGTGGAAAGCGGCTTGGAGTAGCAGGCGTCGTTAATGCAGCTATGGGGAAGCCTGGCGCTGTCAGCGTTGTATATTTTAAGCGGATAAAAATATAGGTTAAGCGATAAAAACAAATTTAAATATAGAAGCGATATTTAAGCAGTAGCAGGATGTATTTAAATATAAAGTTCGATATTTAAACAATACTTAAGTATATGACAGTCAGCCTACTCTGACAGTGATTCGTTGCGACGATCTGCGATTGTGGCGGAAGCGTGTGACGATGGGTACAACGCAACTGCGGATCGGAGCGTGCAGTGGCTACAACGCAACTCACCGTCCTCGGACGCTTACGACTCGATCCTCTTTCGTCTAGGACGCCCAGGTTGCCTTCTCGTGGCAAGAGCTAAAATTGAGTACACTAAATGAGAAGAAGAAAAAGAAGAAACGAAACAAGAACAAGAAGAACAAGACATGGCACTTCAAAACTTTGTTTGAGACAAAAGCAAAGCGGGAGAGCGTAACATTGAGAAAGATTATCATAAAGTTAGGACGTGATATGATTGGGTGCCATTTCCCCTCCTTTTGCAGAGGGCAAGGAATTTGATCATCGTGGATCACACTTCACTCTCTACGGCGGGGGTTAAAGAGAATGTAAAATATAGCGAGTTGTCAGGGTGTAGCAAAAAGTTGGAGGGGTTTTTGAGAAGTTTTGAAAATGACGA
>NC_052486.1:19677265-19734797 GCF_009730915.1 Dioscorea cayenensis subsp. rotundata | reverse complement strand
TTAAGATTATTCTAAAATAGTTGTTGTTTTAGAATATCCGAAACAATGTTTGTTATCGAATGCTCCCAAGTTGCACTAAATAAAGTGATGAGTAATATTTATAGTCTAAAAATATATGGTTTTCGAGGAGGGATAGTTTAGTAATTTTGTTGTTTTTATATTAAAATTTAAATAATTTTAATGATTTTCTTTGGTGCGTTTGTCCTGCCGTCTTGATCGATATGTATTTAGAGCAGGAGAGTAATCGAGTATAATGATTTACAAAGGTCGTACCAATAATTAATTTTATAGAGGCAGTTTGAGTTTTTCTTTTCTCACTAAAAACACCCTGAAAAGTGGAATATTCACAATGACTCCAATCCTTTTTATAAAATTTTAGAATTAGATTTTGGAGACCTAACATTTACTAATGATTATGATATAAAAGTCAACAGCTACAACATTTATTAGTTGAATAAATAATATTTTCTAAGTTTAGTCAGATGTAAAAAGTACAGAGTTTGCATTTCATTAATTGTTAAAACAGAATGATTATAACAATAATTAAATAATTATAATAGTAATAATAATGTCTCATAGTGGGAATTATAAATATATTAGTTTGACAAAAATTTGAGAGGATATCATGGGTGAACACGTGGAGTGTTTTTATTGAGATAAAAATTTTATATGAAATAACTAATTATTCAATAACAACCCTGGCATTTTTTATATTTGATATTAGCATGGAAAATTTTGCACTAAACACCTTGCTTTATGTTAAAACAAAAGACAAAATATCACCGACATTTAAAAGACTCAATCCAAACATTACTTGAATTTTTCTTTCCTCTCGATGACAACCAAAAAGATATCAAAAATTATTTGTTATCCTTAATTTTTAAATATTACTTGATATTTTCTCTTTTTATTTTATTTTATTTTTGTTTGCCATTCTCTAGAATAATATAATGTTTAATTTGGGCTAAAATAACCTTTAGCCTTTGTTTATATATATATCTTTTTGTGACTATATCATTAAAAGTATAATTTTATTTATTAAAAATAAATATAATATAATATATTATCATATTTTATATCTAATATCAAATAGTTATTAGAAAAAAAATTTATATGGATAAAAAGATATTGAATTAATAAAAGTTATTATAGGAGGTGAACAAGTCAAATAAAATTATAAGAGTGGATGACAAGTAATATTTTGAAAAGTCAAAAATAACAAATATTTCGGCATTTTTCAACGAAGATTGCATACGAAAACTTTTTAATATTATTATTTAAAGTTTGAATTATTAAAAAGGAAGCTAGCTTCCTTTTTGTTGATAAATTGATTGATTTAGTTGACACTAATTAAATTTCTAACTAAGTTTTTACTGACTCTACTTGACCTTTCGATCGTCGACACGTGGATTAGGTTTGCATAGGATATCACGGGAAAGAGTCTAGATCGGAACCAAAACCTACACTACAATTTTGAATATAATTTAGTAGAGACTCATATAAATATTATAAAAATATTTTTAATATAATTTTTCTTATAAATAAATTAGATGCATTAATTTCTTTTATCACTGGTATAAAGAATAATTATAGAACTAAAAGACAAATCATTTATTGTTAGTCTTTTTGAAAATTCAGAAAAGTGGTTTTGTCTTTATTTCTAAATAAAAATTATTATTTATATCATTGATAAAAGGAAATAATGCATCAAAAGACCAACCACTTTGAATGAGAAGATTTATAATTTTAACATCTTATCACAGTGAGGGAATATGAAATACCAATTTTTCATTTTGAAGTAATACTATTTTTAAAAATTTATATGATGTTGGTAAATTTTAGTGTTCAAATAAATTTGATTAATTTTGTTTATACTAATTAACTAAATGAATTATAATCTAGCCGTACATGGCCTTATTGGCGAGTGCTTATCGTTTTAGTTAAAAAAAAATTATACTAATTAAATTTGCACCTAACTTGGAGTACAACTTTAAAGAACTCACATCTAAAGATAGCAATGTAACATACCCACATTATTAATACATATATATATATATATATATATATTATAAGTAATATTAATATTTTCAATGTAATTTTATTAATAAAATAATGCATTATTTTTTTTATTACTCACAATAAAATTTTTTACAAAATATATGGACAAATCGTTTTGAAAGAGGGAAATTTCAATTTTTGCTCAAAGAGGAGAGCGAAATATAACTATTTATTTTAAATGTTGTTTTAGAATAATAATAATAAGTGGAAATTGCCAAAAACATCCCCTAAATTTGCCAGTATTGCAAAAAAACACAGTTAGTTTTCTGACTCCCCAAAAAACCCTTCCTTTTTAATTCCATATTTTTTTCAACCCCCAAAGCATGTAACGGATGTCAGCGGAGTGATTTTCAAATTTTATGGACGAAAATGCCCTTGCATGGGGAGTCGTGATTACTGTACCATTTCGGTATGAGAGGAAGTGGGGGTTTTTCCGTATGGTAACCCCAAGAGAGGAATTTCTTTGGAGCCAGTTCTTGAGTTTTTTCTCAACTGCGTCTTGATTTTTCCATTTCCAGTTGTCTCGAAGTTGTCTCTTAGCGTGACCTCTGTGATTCTGACTTTTCCCTTTCCACCGGTATCTCGAAGGAGAAGTCCCGCGCAAGTAGTTGGCATTTAATCAGTTTGCAATCTAAGGTATTGAGTATGGTTTTATGATAACTATTATGTTACAAAGAAAGATTTTTCGGTTTCGTTTGTGCTCCTGTTTTTGTTGGAAGATATTGAAGTCTGCAGGGGGATTTCTCGGCTGGGGTTTTGTTAGTCTGCATGGCAATTTCTCGGCTAGGGTTTTGTGTTGTTTTGCGCTTTCGTCTGTATACACTATCGAAATAGTTATTTCGATTGTTATGATTTGTGTAATATTTATAATATACACTTCCCCTTTCATTTGATATGGTTGCAGTTTTACAAATGAGGTTTACGTTTAAGAAATGAGATGTTACAGTTTAAATTTTATTGTCTCTGTTTAAGTATTGTTGTCTCTGTTTAACAATTGATATCTCTGTTTAATAACTGAAGGTTACCGTTTAAAATCTTATATTTCCGCTTAAACATTTGTCAATACTGCATGTTGAATGTGTTGTTATTATCGCGAGCTTGTGACTATGGCGGTTAACCTAGTTAATGGGCGATGCTATTTGACCATGTAGTGGAGACCTTAGGTGAATTGAAGATAACATGACCCTCGACACTTTGGGAGATCATCAGAAGGACTACCGTTTACGACATTCATCGAGGCTGGAAGCTATATACAAGAGAGGTCCCTTCTTGATTCTCTACTACAAAGATGCGATGGTCGCACCAATAAATTCGGGATCGGGGAAAGCTGCTGAAGTTTGAGCCTCGGGGATGTGGCCCTCGTTCTTGGTCTGCGTTGCGATGGCGACACGCGTCGTGTTTTCGAAGAAGAAAACCAGCTCGGCGTTTGAGGGGAGGTATTTATCAAAAACCTCACGAGAGACAGCGAGACTCCATCAAGAGCACTCTTGTGCGACTTGTTCGACGAGAGGGGGAAGAAGATAATTTTTGTCAAACTCCGATGGTGTATCTCAGTGAGTGCGATCCTCTTCCCAAAATACATCATGCTCGGTTCGAAGCTGGATGCGTTGATTATATCGATGATCTACCACGCCATGAGGGCGATACGCATAGGCGCGAGCGACGCTGAAGTGGGCGATGGAGGACATTCCACCGCGCTCGCTCGAGTGCAGAGATAGATGCTTGGCGAAGAAGACGACCACGGGATATATTAAAGGGGTGCTCGGTGCGCTTAACGTATGGTTTTACTGAGTGTGACGGAGCGGGAAAGAAAGTCCGTTTCGGCAAGATCCCAAGGATCTTTGTGCTATGGTGAAAGTAGTTACTGAGGGAAAGCAGCGGCGGTAGAAACTAGACTTTGTCATCGCTCGAAGGAAAAGAGGTAATAAATCATGGACGATGTTTAGCGAAGTCTTTAATGTTTAACCATTTTTATTTAGCGTTTAACTTTATTATTTACTGATTTTAAAAATTTATTCATAAAGGTGTAAATATTTTGTTCTCCGTTTAAATATATTCTATAATGTTTAATATATAAAAACTATGTTTAAATATAGTTGTTATAGTTTAAACTGAATGATTTCGCTGAAATTGTTTGGTTTACATATGTTAGTTTCACAATTTGGTTCGGGTGAGTCTTGAAGAAGAAATATTTGTTGGGGCCAACCGACGGATGGATGCTATTGCTCCGGAACCACTTGCTTGAAGGCAAGATGAGAGGGCAGCCTCTATCGTGCGCGCTCAATGCCATTCTCCTACTTCCAGCCCACCACGCGCACGCATTCCTCGGCGTCGGGAGAAGCACTCCCCCACCCCGCCCGGATTGCAACAACCCCCTACCACGACAGCGATAGTCCCACCCGATTGTGGCAGCCCCACGACCATGGCGCCCCTCCGACCGTGGCGGCCCACCCGACTACCTTAGGCGAAGATGTCAGCTGCAACTCTTATGCGGGCGTGCGGATATTGATGACCGAGGTTTCCTCGGCTTATCGCTCGTGTTGAGGCATTTGGAAGGGACGTTCAGTAACCGATTGCGCAGTCCCTCGAAAGAAATGAACCACCGGGACGGACGAGCCGTGGAATTTGATAGACGACTGACATCATCGAGGGTGGTCGTTCAAGACGGCCACATTTCGAAGAGACTTGCGAAAAAGAGGGAGAACAATATTGCCTCTGTCTCCACCGCGTCGGTGACGATGAAACAATAGCAACACCATCGGTCGGTGATCTTTCATTCTTGAGTCTGTCACCGTAGATGACATGGCCATGACGGTGGAGGACATCGTAGATGATGTGGCCGTTCAGCGGTTGAGAAGATCGTTTTACTCCCTTGTTAGCGAAATCCCGACTCGGTGGAACCATTTGCCGAGATGCGGTATCAAAAGATGGACACAATCCACGAAGAACAAGAACAAGCTAAGGGGTGTGTCTCCCGTTGATCTGCTTGAGTGCCACGGCTCGAGAAGATCGTTGAATCGTGCGCGTAGTGGCTGAAACGATCTGCATCGAGCAAGACACAATCCCACAACAAAAAGAAAGCATGTAAGGGTATATGCGTGGTTGATCGTCAGCGTCGTCCCCGCAGTCGAGCGCGGACACAATCCAACAACAACAATAACCACGTAAGGATGTGTCTGCGGTTAATACTGTCGCTGTCCCCGCATCGAAGGAAGATCCTGCTGGTGCTGAACACGGTGAAGGCTCAACGACAGTGCCCCATAAAGACCCCGACCGAGCAACGAGGGAGATGATCAAGGCCAATCAAAATTGGGACAAGACGGTTTCGGCAAGTCTTCGTTCGAAGAAGAAAAAAATGGGTTGGCAATCGGCGTCTTAACAAATCTGACGAGGAGTTGATGAGGATCTTCCTTAGCTGCCAGTATGGACGAGTGTAAGTTTAAAGTTTCCGTGATAGTGTTTAAAGTTTTTATGATAGTGTTTAACTTTTTTGTGATAGTGTTTAAATGTTTATATGTTATCATTTAATTTATCTACTTAACGTTTAATTATTTATAATATCATTTGAGCATTGATAATATCATTTAAATATTTAGAATATGGTCTAATTATATACATTATCGTTTAATCTCAAGACTTTGTCGTGTGGAAGAATAGCATCGTCGACCACATCGGGACAAATTATACTACTGCTTGAGGGTAAGGAGATGGTCACGAGATGATTTGATGGGCGCTTTTGTATACATAATACAAAAAGTCGATGAGCAAAGTGCCATATCCCTACAAAAAGCGCCTCCATCCAGAAGTCATGGCCGCTGTTTATGTCAAAGCGGGGACGTAGCGCATGGAAACAACTATGGCTATGATCGGAGATCTTGTCTGCGACTTGCATAAAGTTCAAATTGTCATCCTCACGATAATAATGAATGGCCACTTCCATAGTCGTCAGTCCCTTTATAATGACAAACAAGAATACAGGCATTATTCTTCATGCGCGCGAGTGCGAAAAAAGGCAGCGTTGGACATGGTAAGTTCTTTAATTATGTCCGATTGATAGTGTTTGTTATTTAATCGGTATCTTAATCTCAACTTGCATATCTCGACAGCAGAATCTATTCGACACGGCTGTCGATATGCAGTTTGGCGAGTCGGCGACCGCAAAGTACCCACTCGTTTACGGCATGGAAACCCCGCGGCAAAAACAAGGAAGCGTCGATTGCGCCGTCTATGTCATGCGGTTTATCGAGCAATTACTTTGGGATGAGAAGCTACGGTTACCACAGACAGATGTTCCTTACCTGAGATTAAAGTATGTTACCCGCATACTTAAGGAGGGGAGGACAGCCGGCGTCCATGAGAAAGGGGGATCGTCTGAAGCGGGTTAAATTTTGATTTCCCAGGACAGGACTTGTATATGTTAATGTCAATTTTGTTTTCGAATGTAAACCAGGACAAATTCAATTCATTGTTTTCATTTTCGAAGAACATGACTTGTATATGTCAATATAAATTTTGTCTGTTTTCAATTGTAAAGTCAGACTAAATTCCATTCAAATTCAATTCATTGTTTAATTTACAGTGTCCTTGTTTACATTTCAGTTTAAATGTTTAACTTTACCATCTATCGTTTAAATATCAGTTTGAAACATTTAAAATTATAGTTTCTCTGTTTAAAATAACACTGTCTCTGTTTAAATAACTGATAACACTGTAAAGAATAAGAGTTTAAATATGAAAAATTTCCAGTCAATTCAGATTGTTTCTCTTTAGAAGTCAGCTTATTTACAATGCCTAGTAGACAACAGTTTCATTACAAGATCTACGATTGTGACCGGATCCATGGCAGCGGCTGCAATGTAACTCGCGGACATCTAACGCTTGTGACTCGATCCTCTTTCGTCTAGGACGCCCAGGCTGCCTTCTCGTCACAGCCGGTCGCAAATGAAGCTCACGATTTCCGTCTGAAGGCCTGTCATCGTCGGGTATGGGGAATATATCTTCCTTATACGTCAGTTTGTAATTGTCGACGGTGAAGTAGCCGCTAATAAATCGATGAACGTTGGTGTCTGTCTGTATTATTGCAGCGCAAGCGTGTTTGCAAGGGATGTCATAAACTTGCCACCTTCAACATGAACAAGTTTTGATGGCAAGATCTACAGAGTTGCTGCACTGGTCGATCACTTCGTAACGATCATCAACACAACGACCAACACGAAGATTTCGGCTATCCTCAACAATGATCTCTACCTTCGAATGTATGTCTGGGCATAAGTAGGTCTCCCATTTGTTCGTTTGCTCACGCCGGTTACATAACATGCACATCAACTTGAACCTGGCAAATAAGGTTAAACAAAGACAGTGATGGTTAAATAATTCGTAAACATGTTTAAACATTATTGTAAATAGTTAAAGGAAAGGATTAATATTTAAAGTCAGACAAGTCGAATTAAACAAATATTGAAAATTTTTAAAGGGTAACACTAAATGTTAAGTGTAAATCAACATTCGCGAGACCTTATGGAGTCGACCATTTTTCACAATCGCAGGTAAAATGACGAGCTTCTTTGATCCAAGCATTGAATGACTCCGCGACATTTGAATACATCTCACCCCAACGATCACCTCTCGAGCGAGATAATTCGACCAATGTGCCATATCCGATTTATTAATCAAACCGATGATGAGCTTCGGGTGATGTGGCCTGCAGTTCATTCACGGTATTATCGAAATCTTTAGCCGTGGATGCCCACGCAATGCGGAAACATATAGACCAAGACTCCTACCTCAATGCCTTCCCAAGTCCGACATTGGCTTTCATAAAATTGGCCTCCAAATGTCGAAGACGAGTATGCATGTGGCGAAGAAGGGAAGACTCTCGCAATTGCGCTCACAAGGCCCTTGGACTCGTCCGACACGAAGGTAATTATCTCATGATAATCTCCTTCCTCGTATAAAAGCATCGCCCTAACTTAGATATGAACCAAGTCCAATTGGTATCGGGTCTCGCTGTCGACTATACCAAGGCGACGTGGAAAAACCATTGTTTCCATCTTTCCCCTGTGGCACCCAGAGAGTGTACCCCGATATTTTCCAAGGAGGTGGGTACTATCGAGAAACAAAGAGCGACTGCAAGCCCTCTTGAATCCCACAATACACGCTACGAAAGAAAAGAATGCACGTTTAAAAACGATCACCGTCTCTTTCCACGATCGCAACGCTGCCGGGATTTGTCTCAGGCACCTTATCCACATACCAAAGCAAACAGTCGTAGCTGGAGATGTCACTACCGTCGAGGACCACCCGGGCATGCTCTTTTCCCAACCAAGCCTACTTGTATGGTATGTGGACACCATGTTCCCACAACATGTCCTTCTGAATGTCGATGGCCTTGTACAAGGGCCGGTCCTTGAGCTTTTGAATCACTCGTGCGGGAACCCATTTTTTGGACGCTTTCGGATGTGACACCGAACCTATGCCACCACTGCAAGTGTGTGACGGGTTGATTGTCTTGATTCTGAAAGTATTTTTATTATACTCTTTTGATGCATGAAGGTGCCAACGACAACCATCGGCAGCGCATTCCACAGTCACCCGATGTTTTTCGTTCTTTATGAATTTGAAATCAAAATTCCGTTTGATTGCATGATTTCGAAGTACATCCCTGAAATGTTCAACACCGTCAAAACGTTGTCCAATATCCAACGACAGCACTTCAGAATGATTTGACGAGGAAGGAAGACATCCCACACCGTCAGGGTCACCATGGGGATGAACGGGAGCACTCGCAGAATCTGAATTCCTGCCAACACTTCAGTCAAATGAAAAGATCAATATGTTAAGCGGAGAATATAATGTTTAAGTGATAATGCAAACATTTAAACGTTAACGTAAATACTTAAACAGTAACCAATTAACGTAAACGAATAGTACAAGATGTTAACCAGTGACTGACATACTTAAACAATAATGAACCCATACAACTGGATCAAATAAAAGAGAAGGAACTTACAACGAGTAAAACTCATTTTCATTAGGATTTGGCAATGACACATTGTCTGTCTCGACAACAAGATCAACTACAGCGCATTTGAAGATGTAGTGCACGTGACACATCCGCTGGAAATCAACATCGTTTTCTATTGGACAAACCGTTTTATATCCATCTGGTGTGATAAACTTCACCCTGACAAGGGAAACTTCGAGCGGTGAACATTAGCACTCTTCCCTCCCCGTTGAATCTAGCAATACCACAAAAACTCTCCATAATATATCGGCCGAAAACCAAATCGCATACAAACCAAATGAAATAAAGAACAAAAAAAGAAGACGTAAGAAGAAGAAGAAGAAGATGTAAACAACAAACAACGATCGGATAGGGCAAACAAAAAAACCGCATAGCTTGTATGCATAGAGGTTAGACTAGACGTGATGTGATTGGGCGGTATTTTTTCCTCCATCCCAAGGACAAAAAGGGAAATATATGTCACTGTCGCGCGGAAGACATACTGTCATCGCTCGAATGAAAGTTCTCAACTCAACATGTCCTGCTTGTATTGAAACTCTCTATTTAAAATAACAAAGTCTCTATTTAAAAATAACAAAGTCTCTATTTAAAAAGAACAAAGTTTCGTTTAAAAATACCGCTTTAAGTATCGATTTCTCCCTTTAACATGATTTTTTTCTCTGTTTAACATTTTCTTATTGTATTATATCAACTTAATTACAATGTAATGTACCTAAAATACAAATCTCTGATAAAAATAGAATGTTCACTTAAGACAATACAATACAACATTCATTTTCTTATTCAATATCAACTTACTTAATATACAAATCTCTGATAACATTCATTACCTTTAAATTTCATTTATTTTCCTCTGTTTAAATTTCATTTTCTCCGTTTAACATTTTCTTATAAAGTATCAACGTAATTACAATGAAATGTACTTAAAATACAAATCTCTGATAAAAATACATTTAATACAATACAATACAACATTCATTTTATTATTAAATATCAGCGTAATTACAATGACCTTTACTTAAAATACAAATCTCTGATAAAAAAATAGAATGTAAGACAATACAAAAAATTCTCCGCTTTAAGCTTCAAACTCTCCGCTTTAACGGACGACGTAACCACCACGGACCTCGAATCGTCCCAAGTATACCTTTGAATAGGGTGCCCACAACACTCGCCTCCGATCGGACCATATTTTTTTATAGATCAAGTTCTTTTTAAAGGATATGTGATGAACCTTCTTTTGGTAATCATCCGCAATCAACTTGTAAGTGAAACCTTCTTTTCTTGACCCAAGGCGAAACGCACTTCCGTCATTGCTTACCCGTAGAGAAAGAAGGCGAGCATTTCGCCTTGGGCAAGAAAAAGAAAGTTTTCACCTACAAGTTGTTTACGGATGACAAGAGGAAAACAATCATGACACATCCTGTAAAAAGTTTATGATCTAAAAAATGTGGTTTGAATGGAGCGAATGTCGTGAACGCCAAATGTTCGACTCGACAGGATGACCATCACACAAGAAGAAGAGGAAGAGGAAGAGGAGTGGTTGCGCCAGTAGAGTATGTTCAACGAAATGGTTCTTCCTTCCCATTTATACTGTGAAATCCAACAGCCTGCTGCCGCTTCGGCTTCCGATTTTTATGTGCGACGGGAGTGGAAACGCTTGGGTAACCGAGCGTGCATTAATTACGCTTGGGGAACCGCTGGCACCATCGCGTTGTATATTTTAAGCGGATAAAAATATAGGTTAAACGATAAAAAAACAAATTTAAATATAGAAGCCAATATTTAAACGGTAACAGATGTATTTAAATATAAAGTTCAATATTTAAACAATACTAAGAAGTATATACACAATGCCTACTCGGCAACAGATTCATTGCACGATCTGCGATTGTGACCGGAAGCGTGGCAATGGGTACAACGCAACTTGCGGACCGGAAGCGTGGCAATGGCTACAACGCAACTCACCGTCCTCGGACGCTTACGACTCGATCCTCTTTCGTCTAGGATGCCCAGGTTGCCTTCTCGTGGCAAGAGCTAAAATTGAGTACACCGGAAGCGTGCCAAATTTTAGCGTGGCAAAAGCTAAAATTGAGTACACCAAATGAGAAGAAGAAAAAGAAGAACAAGAACAAGAACAAGAAGAACAAGATATGAGCCTTCTAAACTTTGTTTGAGACAAAGCAAACAGGAGGCAAACAAAATTGGAAAATTATGCATAAAGTTCGGACATGATATGATTGGGTGCCATTTTTCCCTCCTTTTGCAAGGGCAAAAAAGGAATTTCATATCATGGATCCACTTCAACTTACCGGCGGGGGGTTAAAGAGAATGTAAAATATAACGGAGTGTTGTCCGGGGTGTGCAAAAGTTGGAGGGGGTTTTTGAGAAGTTTTGAAAATGACGAGGGGTGAACAGTGATTTTCCCTAATAATAATGGGGAAAAAAAATACAATTGAAGTAAAAATTGTAAAAAAAAAAAAATCCACATGATAATAAAAGAATTAGTTTATTTTTTTGTGAAATACAACAAGCGTGTCTTAAGGACATGTGTATATATATATATATATATGAAATAAGCTCAACAAAGATCTATACACCCTCACCCAAGCACAAAGCATCACGTGGAGCAAGATTCAAACACGTGACCTCCATAAAATTCTTGGGGACTCGGTACCACTAGGCCATTAGGCCGGTGGCAAGAGTTGGAGATTTCGATCCCAAGAATTCCTATATTAAAAAATAAAGAATAAAAAACCAAGTTTGAAGGGACTCACTATAAATGTGAACGATTGTGTCGGTGGAATGATCCATCAAGTCAACTTCTTCATTGTCTTCTGATGATGATGCTACCTTGGATACCCATGATCCATGCTTTCTTGGCCTCTTCATATTCCCCCCAATTGCCCTTACAAATCAATTCATTTACTTAATTAGCAACCCTTAAAAAAATTTTAAAAAAACAAATTTATAAATGTGCTCATGTATATATTATATAAAAATCATAATTGAAATTATTTTAAAAATATAAGTTTTGTGCAAAAGTCACTCAGGTTGAGTGATTAATGATACCATTATCTAATTTTTTTTTAAAAAAAGATCCAATGTGAGTTGAGGGTAAATGAGACATTAACTTCTCCTTAAATTGAAACGTTTATCACCTTCTTTGGTATATATATATTATTACTAAATCATTTAAACTACAACACTAATTGTGAACAGAAATTTGATTGATGCAATCAATTTTATAATTAATTTAAATTTATATTATAATTATAATTCGGCCCACCGGATCATAAATGATAATGTTGATTTTTATATCAGTATATATTATAATAATTTGATTGACAATTAATAAATGTACACATGAAAATGGCATAACATGCATAACATACATTGGATTTGAGATAATGTCATATTTTATTTTAAATTTCAATAATATTATTAAATAAATAAAATGTACATAATATATTAAGTGTTAAATAAATCGTATGATTTAAACAACTAAGAAACCAACATTTGTGTATCTTAAATGAGCCAGCGCAAATTAGATAAAAAGAAAATGATTATACAAAACTTGAACTCAACTAACTTCATATTTCTAATGTGCTTTTCTTGACATCAAAATATCTGATTTGAATACAGTTTTGAATCATAAACTAATACTCATTAGTAGTTAAATAAATATTCTGAAATAAATATTTTATAGTAATTAATTAAAATTTATAAAATTCTTTTTTTTATTTACATTATATAATATATATTTATATATATTGGTTTTTTTTTCAATGAGTGAAACGATGTAACCCTCAACTAGTTCAACCAAACCCGTTAGTATTATTTTTTTTTAAAAAAAAATTAACAACAGTTAAAAAAATGAATAATATGTTTCTTATATAAAAAAGAACTAAGAATAGTTTCTCTCTCATCATATACCATAACTTCAATGGAATACATCAAAACTTTTCTTACTTTTGTTATAATATTTTATTTTTTTAATAACAACAATGTTTTTTTTAATGGAAAAATTCTCAAACACTCAACTCTCTGAGTGGTTTACATCTCACGGATTTAATGATTTGCAATATAGCAAAATATATAACTTGACAAATGACAACAAAAATAAAATAAAAAATATATACAACAAATGTTCTTAATTAAATAATGGTAACTTCAAAAGAAAATTCTATAATCACAATAAAAATCTAGATAATACCTATTACCTAGCTATTCTTATTCCTGACTTGCTTTTTACGGATTTTTCACAATCAACCACACTTGAGAGGCTCATGTGTCCCATGTGTTTTATTGTGTCCCCTTGCTCTTCTTCATATATACATCTTCTAGGGACGTCCCCAGAATCCATATCTGGGGACGTCCCTAGGAGCCGTTGGATCATTTGATCCAACGGCTCCTGTAATATCCCAAAAAAACAAAATGGAATGGAACTTCACCAAAACCTGGCTCTTAGATCTCTCCGCAAGCGCCTCCACCAGTGCACCTCATCAACTACTCCCACCGTCTCCACCAACGGCTCCACCAGCATCCACTGTCTTCGCCTCCACCAACGCGGCCTCCCCGTCGTCTGTACCAACGCTAGCTGCCTCCTCCTCGTCTCCACCAACGCCTCCACCCCCATCTTTTGCCTCCACCAACGCCTTCTCCGGTGTCAAGGTTTAGATCCATCTCTCTATAGATCAACCAATATCTTTTTGTTGTTCTTCTTTCTCTGAACAATTGCTTTCTGATTGATTTGGGTGAAATGTTGTTAATTTTGAGATGGAATAATATTTCATTTGATTTGGTGTTGACGAAAGGTTTATCCTGAAAATCAGGATGTTATTAGATGGAGATTGTTGCTATAAAGATGGGCTTTATTTATTTTTCTATTTATTTTTTGGTTAGTTTGTTGATGCATTTGTTTATTAACTCAGAGTTTGAATTTTGTTTTATAAAAAACAAAAATTGGAGAATCACCGCTTGACGAAGAGTGGAACAATAAAATGGAAAACAATGAAGTCAATGGAATAATTTCTTTTAGAAGCAAGGGATCAGTCTAGTTCCCTTCTTTTGCTTTATCATTTCATTTTAGACTTTTGCACCATCTATCACAATGGTTTTAGAAAGAATTAAGAAAAAAACAATTAACAAACAAACAGCGCTTGCAAGGAGTATAATTAAACTTGTACAACTTGTTCCGGTGTTTTTCTAACCAAAAACCAGAACAAATAATTAATACAGCTTTGAAGGAAAAGTAAGTACATTATGATGAGTATCAAATTTTGTATGTGAATGGCTTTAATAAATAAACTCAAAGAAACATCATGGAACACTCTATTGGTTGGACCATTTAAGGAAGTAGCTTACAATATAGTTAAATGTAAAAATATGGTCCCCAATCCCAATAGAATATACTAAACACCATAATTAAGCTAAACAGTTATGGAATTTTACTCATGTCTCAAATTAGTAATCACGCATCTGATTTTGTTAGTTTACTAACTCAGGTTCTGTGCAAGATTACTAACTAACATTCTAAAGCCATATTTATGCAAATATAATCTTTAATTTATTACTGGATCTTTAAACTATATTTCTCTTTTTTGTAATATTGATTGGGCGATGTACAATGGATTTTCAAGATGCTCAAGTTGATCTTTATCTGATTTCCCACTTATTTCAATTATAAGCTTTAATATATTCTAATTAGTTGTAGTTTCCCTAATAGGATATCATGGCCGATACCATTGATGGGATAGATTTGAATGAGCTCGGGTTAAATGGAGAACGTGGTGGTCTAACACAAGAGAATGATAGCCAACAAGTTGTAAATGAAGATGATTTGGCAACACAAGATGTTCAAGAATTGGCAATGAGTCCAAAGTCTAGAGATGGACAACAATTAGCAAAAATCCCATTTGTTGGTATGGAGTTTGAGGATGAGGAGGAAGCATTTCAATATTACTTGGATTATGCAAAGTCCAGAGGTTTTGGGGTAAGAAAAGGTATGCTTGCTGAACGCATTCGAGATGGTGAACGCATTCGAGAGGTCACGTGGATTATGCAAGAAAGTGATAGTATGCTTGCTGAACGCATTCGAGATGGGTCCGATAATGCTAAATATGCAATTTGCAATCATGTTGTTGTATTTGGCAAAAATTGTATTGAAGATGGGGAACCTTACGCTATGTGCTCGTGTAAGAAGTTTGAGAGAGAGGGCGTGTTGTGTTGCCACATATTGAAAATATTTTAAAAAAGGAGGTGCCAAGATTCCCAAAAAAATATATTCTACGTCGTTGGAGTATGGATGCAAGGTATCAGCCAAGTGTTATGATGGTTGAGACCCACAACAATGCCTTTTACACCATTGATGAAGTGGAGTGCACAAAATATGTGTTTTCGTATTGCACAGAGTATATCATCTCTAGACATGTATGAGAAAATTATGCCTAAGCTAAATGACATATTTGAAATGGTTACTGAAAAGTCAAATGCACCAGAGCATACATTGCGCACCAAGCAAAATGAGGAAAATCAAGAGGTTATTGGTTCATGTTCTTTGCCTACCTTCTCATGTGATAATGATGTTTATGGGTCACACATTAGCATTCTTGATCCAAAACCTGTCAAGAGCAAAGGGCGGCCAAGAGTAAATACAAGGATTAAATCTGGAATTGACCTTCAATTATCAGTCAAGAGGAAAAGGACTTGTAGTAGATGTGGGGAAAAGGGTCATTACATGACCACATGCACATCTGGTAAGTTGGTTTTTTTTAAGTGTTGTGTCATTTAGATTCTTATTTGCAATCATTTACTAATGAAACTTTTTTTATTTGTGAACACAGTCAACCCTGAGCTACAAGAAAGAACAACTATTTCAAGCCACAATATTGGTCAATTGTTATGGTGTTTTCGGCTTTACTTCTATTAATGGATGTTGAACCTGCACCCTTTTTAATATGCAATTTTTTTCTTTTGTCAAAAAAATTCTTGTATTATTTTTTGAAACAAAATTATTTGCATGGTTACCTTTAAAGATGTTTTTTAGTTGTATATACTAACAGGTATTCATTAACCATTTGATAGAAGCACTGTGTGTATTTTCCTCCTGTGAGTGCTTGTGCTGAAATCTTTTCTTGTACATTTATTCTGATATAGAATGGAACTTGAACATAATCCATGTTTTACAATATTTTTGATGGATGTATTATTTCGGAGTTAGTTGACCCATTGAATGGTTTTGGCATATTGAATCCTGTGCGGCAATGGTTTACAACGTATGTTTGTGTTCTTGAATTTGCATTTGTCCTGAAGATGTCTTGAGATAATTTTGTGAAAAACTTCTCAAAGGATACAAACTTTTAATGCATGTCAAACTTTGAATTTGCATTTGTGCTGAATTTGCATTTGGTATATTGCTTTCTGGAATTTACAATGTGCTCTGGGTCATGAATCTCAAAAACTTCTATAATCTTTATATACCTAAACCATGACCAGCTGAATAAAGTTTAACAAGCAAAATGACCATTTTTAGACGACTTTCAGGCAACTAGTACACATCTTGATTCAATCTTGATTCAGTTATTCATTAACTGAGTAGACATGTAATAAAGTCCACCTAATGTGTCTTTCAGGCCATAGTCCTAAGCCACCCAAGAAGCTGAAGGAGGGCAACATCCAAAATGGGAGATTTTCTCTCAAGCCCTGGAAATGACAAATCAAATCTTGTAAATGATCAACTTCATCCTCATTTAACCCAAGTGCAAGCAATAATAAACAAAATGCAACCCCTCTTCCCATAAACTATCCACATGTAATTTTCATAAATGTTAACCATCATATTTCAACTTTGCAACTTTGAAGGAACAGAAATACAACCAACTTTAAGGGAATGGCATTATACAAGAATATCACAACTATTCTTCGCTCCTTTTACTGCAAGAATCAAACAAAGTGGAATTGATAGTAAGGTCTTTCAAATTAAAGTATGCTATTGGTGAGTGTGTTTGCAATGAAAAAGAATATTTACATATCTCTATCAGGATGAACAAACTATAAAATCCATTGTACATCACCCAATGAATATTACAAAAAGGAGAAATATAGTCCTTTGATGATATTAAAGATTATATTTGCATAAATATGTCTTTAATTCCTTTGATGATCCAAAGGCACTGTGAAAGAATGCATCAAAATTCAAACAAATGCATCAAAATAAATATGTATCCAATTTTTGTTTTTTATAAAACAAAATTCAAACTCTGAGTTAATAAACAAATGCATCAACAAACTAACCAAAAAATAAATAGAAAAATAAATAAAGCCCATCTTTATAGCAACAATCTCCATCTAATAACATCCTGATTTTCAGGATAAACCTTTCAGTCAACACCGAATCAAATGAAATATTATTCCATCTCAAAATTAACAACATTTCACCCAAATCAATCGAAAGCAATTGTTCGGAGAAAGAAGAACAACAAAAAAAGATATTGGTTGATCTATAGAGAGATGGATCTAAACCTTGACACCGGAGAAGGCGTTGGTGGAGGCAAAAGATGGGGGTGGAGGCGCTGGTGGAGACGAGGAGGCAGGCTAGCGTTGAGTACGCAGATGACGGGGAGGCCGCGTTGGTGGAGGCGAAGACAGTGGATGCTGGTGGAGCCGTTGGTGGAGACGATGGGAGGCGTTGATGGAGGCGCTGGTGGAGACGATAGAAGACGTTGGTGGAGACGGTTGTGGAGACGGTGGGAGTAGTTGATGAGGTCCGCTGGTGGAGGCGCTTGCGGAGAGATCTAAGAGCCAGGTTTTGGTGAAGTTCCATTCCATTTTGTTTTTTTGGGATATTACAGGAGCCGTTGGATCAAATGATCCAACGGCTCCTAGGGACGTCCCCAGATATGGATTCTGGGGACGTCCCTAGAAGATGTAATCCCATATATATATATATATATATAAAATTTATATATACATACATGAGAGCCCATCATGTGGAAACATTCACAATAATCGTTAGATGTAATCGGTAGATTTGATTTAGTAACTATAATTTATTTATATATAGTATTAAATTGATACAATAATGTCATCATACACATTAATGTCTATATAAATAATATTAATTGTTAGATAATAATTTAATATTTGTCAGTAAACATCTCCAGTGAATAATACATCTGTGTACGTCCTCAAATGATGTAGATAAACCAACCATTGATTTGGTTTGCATAACATGTCAACATTTATTAAAATCTTTTTTTTATTAGCCTCATTTTAAGATATGAGACATATTAATTTCTTTGTTTTACTTCATCCAGTCAATTAGTCAATAGGGAAAGTCTAAGTAAATTCATTTAAAAGTTAAAATGAACTCCTTTTCTTTTTTGCAAGTCTTTAGTCTCACTAACAATACCAAATAATATGATTACTTTTTTTTAATAAATACTCATAATTAATTTTTTACTTTTTTTTTAAATTAAAATTACCAAAAAATTTATAATATAACAGAATTGACCTCATTGCAAAAAATGAATGTAAAACATTTAAAAAGTCTAGAATTCAATTATTGTTAGGTGCAGTGACAGCAATGGGTCTCTGATTGTGAGTGCGGGGTTGTTGTATAAATCTCGTGTTATTAAGTGAAAGTATACCGGTCGAATGATCAATTTTTGGTTTGTATGTTCAATTCTAATATATATATATATAACACTTATTTTTTGTATTAAAAAAATTAAATTAAAAATTGTGTGAAGGTTTATATTTAAACAAAAAAGGTTAATAACTTACCGATACTTGGTCTTATTGCTGAAAATAAGATGAAACATTCAAAATATCTCAAGTTCAAGGTTCATTAGAAACAATAATGATAACAAGTCATTGATTATGAATGGGTGTAAGCTCACAGTTCAAATCTTTTATTTATTTATTTATAGAGTTCACATGTTAGACAATTAATTTTATATCGGTACGTAACATACCAATTGTGGCTTTTGGGGGAAAAAAAAAATCTTTAAACTGAGAGGATAATGAAGTACTCCTAATTGCTAGCACGTGCAGTGACAGAGATTTTTTTCCTAACCAAGATATATACATATATAAAAATTAGTAATTACTACAATAAATAAATAAATAAATAAATAAAACCAAATATAAATAGACGAATAAGGAGATCGACCTTCAAACCATTGAACACCACTTCATCCTCCCTATCCTCAACCTCCCAAACTTCTCAATGTCCTCAACTCACCACCTTCTCCTTCTCCTCCCACACACCCCTACAAACCCCAAAACCCTCAAATCCACCACCACCATCACCTCCACCTTGCTCCACCACCACCCCCCTCAACACCACCTCTTCAAATCCATGCAAAAAGACCTCAAAACCCACCTCCACAACTCCATCCCCAAAACACCACCCTTAGAAGTCACAAACCCCATGCACCACCTACTCTCCTCCGCCCCAACCACCATGGCCCCTTACGTCTGCCTCGCCGCTTCCGACCTCGTCGGCGGCGGCCGTGACGTAGCACTAGATGTGGCATCTGCCCTTCATCTCATGCACACAGCTGCATGGGCACATGGCCGTTTAATTGGCCTTGACTTAACTACTACTACTACTACTTCTTCTTCTCCTCGTACATACTCTCCCGGAGTTGAGCTTCTCACCGGAGATGGAATTTTCCCACTTGGCTTTGAGATTGTAGCAAGGAACAAGGAGGTAGAGCCAGAGGTTGGAGTGAAGGTGGTGATGGAGATGGTGGAGATGATGGGAGGGATCATTGAAGGGCAGTTAGGGAGGGTGGAAGGAGGTATAGATAAGGAGTTGGTTTGGAAGGAGAGAGTGGAGGAGAGGTTGTGTGGTTGTGGTGGAGCTTGTGGAGTAATGGTGGGAGGAGGAGGAGGAGGAGGAGAAGAGATGGTGGAGAAGGGGAGGAGAGTGGGGATGTATTTAGGAGCCATTAGTGAAGTTGTGAAGAGTGGGAAAGGGTTGGAAAGGGTTGAGAGGTTGAAGATGAAGGTGGTGGAGGAGTTGGAGGTGTTTGACTTTGAGAGAAGGAAGAGCTTGTGGGACCTACTTGAATTTTGTTTGACTGGTCAAACAGTTGCCGCCGGCGGCGGCGGCGGCGGCAGGATCTCCGGTCAAGTGGAGCTTTAATGAAGGTAGCTGAGATGATTCATGATGGATGAAGTTTTATTGCTTGTGATGAATATTGATAGGAAAGTTTGGGTTTTGGGTTTTTGATTTTTTGGAAAATATTTATATTTTTTTTTACTGTATTAAAAAATACCATCTTTACAACAAGAGGATTGCCAAATTATTATTATTATTATTATATATTTTTTTTACATAATTGCACGCGGAGGTAATACTTCAAGCACCTATGCTCTCCTATGCGTAAGTTGATTGAACCTGTTTCATGATAATATTATTATTATTATTAGTAATAGTAGTATGATACCATGAGGTTGCTCACTATTATAAAAGACAAAAAAAGAAAAAGAAAAAGAGAAGGAATCTAGGGTGGAAAGAATTTTTATTTTTATTTTTTAATCTTTTACTTTACTTTGTATTTTTATTTATTTTTGATAATATTTTTAATTTACTTTGTAAATGATTGATGCTTCCTGTCCTTGGAATAACTTGGATTCATTTTTTTTCACAGACAAAAAAAATAAGTAATTAAATATGGTGCAATTATTAATTAATATTGACAATTAATTATTTATGCAAAAATAAAATTTGAGTTAATTTAGGATATAAAACTTTCTAAACTAGATTTAAGTTATAAAAACTTGGAAAAATGAACTTAATAGAGTCATCATGTAATTTATTAAAAATTATATTTGGCCTAACAAATTAAGAATCAACAGACCATATCATAGACCACACATTGCAATTCAGAGACCAAAATTAACATTTTGTATAGTCAAGGGGTAATTGTGTCCCCTCCAGGGCCACTAGGCAAACTTAAAAAAAAAAATTTAGATAATTCTTATTAAATAACAAATTATATAATAAAAATAAAAAATATAGATCACAGACATATAAGATAAATCAAAATTTTATATTAAAAAATAAAATAAAATTCTTACCAATTATGTTGATAAAATAATAAATAAATAAATAAGTATTTTAAATTATTATTTTTTTTTATAAAATCATGAATCACGGCCCCCAAAAATTCATGCTGCCCCAGCCATAAACCAATTAAATAAAATATATTTTACATAAAAAAAGGTTAAAATTCTTAACAAATATGATCATGTAAATAAAACAATATTAATAAATAAAAATTCTAAATATAACTTTAAAAAAAAACATAAATTTTGAAGCCCTAACAAATCAAGGCCCCCTCTCCTAACGGAAAAGAAAAGAGAAGAGAAAAAACGACTTCTCAATGATATAGACATGGAAATCACAAGGAAAAACTAACCTTGGAAACCTTTGAGATTTTGCAAAGAGACAAAGCAGCAAAACAACGCATGAGAAGCAGGAGCACATGAAACACATGAGATTATTACAATGAGACTCAAACCACAAATGATATCCAATTGAGACAATTCATCACAAAAATCAAATTCAATAGACCAGTAAACACAATAGATAAAGTTATAAATTCAATAGCCGTACAGATCCCTATAATTATATCCTTTTTGACTTTTTAGTAGATACAATTAAGTCTTCATATTTGATTGGGTTGGATCGTTCTAGTCCACGGTAATATTTTTAAGTACAATTAAATTCTTGCAATTTACACTTGTCCATCTACACCGCGGACTAAAAATGACCAAATTCGACTAAATATGAGGACTTAATTGTACTTAAAAAATATTACAAATACTAAAATGACAGAAAGTACATAATTACAGGGACCTGTACAGCAATTAAACCGTAATATTATTATAATGGACAAAGATCAAGCAAAGAATTAGATTCAATAATCTGTCTTTGATATAAAGAACAAGTTGTGCCACCACATGCATGTTTTCTCCCAAAAAATTTGCAGTATCATAAAGGCAACAAAACTGAAAAGCAGCACACATTCATGCAAAACTTTCAGAAATTCAGAAATAAGGTCCGCGGTGTATGATCGGAAGAATTACTTCAAGTAAGTTGAAGAAACCCAAAGAAGAATGTAGCTTATGAGGGACGTGGTCACTTCGAAGCTTCTTGGTCCTTTAAGTAGAGGTGGGATTACAGACACCATAAGGAATGTGCCTACAAGCCATGATCCAAAAAATGCGCCAATCCTGCAAGACATCAGCATCATCGTCACTGTAACACTCCACCAATACACACAAGAAAACAGTAAATTCTTGAAAACATCATGTATTAATACGTGAATACAAGATTAAATATGAATACCCATATAGAAGTGCTCGGACTCGACCCTTAAGCCTCTGATAAATGAAATATATGGAGAGTACAAGAGAAATGGCAACTTGAAGTGTTGGCCCTTCTTCGGTTGGAAATAGAACAGTGAGAGCTCCGAGCACCAAGAATGCAACAGCAGTCTTTATTATGAAGTTTGTCGCCGGAGATTCAAACCTACTTGTTACAGCCCTAACAATACGTGATTGACTAGCTTCTCTGAACTTTTTCTTCAAGTTGATTTTTGGGTTTTTTCGCTCATAAAAGCTCTGCATAATTATCTTGTCATGAGCAGATTCAATTGCATCAACACTTGGTTTATGTCCAGCATATTGATTTATCAAAAAGTTTCTTGCAGCTTGGATTTCTTCTTCAGATGCCTCCCTGCTGATTCCAAGACGCTTGTAGGGGTCCTTCACATTAATCCTGGGGAAAATAACTAGAACACTGAAGAAGATCAGGAAGAATATTGACGGAAAGAGTTAATAACCGCATATGTCCTGGCATAAGCGCATTAAACCAAGACAGCATAAGTGGTTTCAATCACACCTAACTTATCATTCCAATTTTCCTGGGATGTTAGGCTGAGGTAACAATGCTTCAGAGCAAATTGTAATCCATATGGACCATTCTATTGTGAGGTTGAGATACCTAACACATAAACAAAATCCTTTTTAACTGAAAACCACTTTACCATTCTTTGACCTGACCAGATGGACATGGCCACCTTAAGACAGTATTTCTAATTTTATACTTATGCAAAAATTTATATCATCATGAAACCCATGGTCTCATTATTTGACAGTCATTTAAAGTTTTAAACACCACCAAAATGCTGTGAACAATGGACCAAGTTCATCTTCTCTTTTCTTTTTTCTTCAAACATAAGGCTGCAATAGATTGCCATAAGTAATTGTGTGAAACTAATGACTTTACATCAACAAAATGCATAGCAACATTATTCACATCTCAAGGTTTCGAATGGTGTACATTGCAGCCATTTGTTATCTTTTTTTTTTTTTTTTTTAAAATCCAAACTAGTTCCAAATTATCTCCTTACTAACCCCCATCCACAGAATTGTTCTCAGACTAAGAGAAGGTTGTTTATTAACAAAAACTACATTAAGTCGGTATTTACTCAGGAGGTCATTACTCCATATACAAACAGGGGGAATTATCTTTAAAAAAATTTCTGACACTGAAAATTCCTCTGTTTTTTCAGTTTGCCAACAGTTTGAAGGATCTTCTATGACTAAAGAAGAGACTATGGAAGTATGGATGGTTTTCATTTAATACTAAGAATAAAACATGGCTGATATTGATTAATTTGGCAACCATGGTCCAATATTGCACAGGTTTACAGTTGTGACAACCATCCCCATACACAGTGTCTTCGTATTGCTACAATACAATGTTCCTTGGTCAAACTTCCAACATAGAAATGACATTTTTCCTTTGTTAGCAAGAATTATCTTGGTCAAACTCCATTTATTTTTCTGATTTCTAGAGGTTTCTTTCACGGGCCAAAGAATATAATGTGTGCAACATATAATATGTTTGAAGGTGGTACATGATTGTATCTTGAAGATTGCATCCACTCTTTAATAAAAAGTATGAAGTGTGAACTGTAAATATAACAATAATAATATAAGTGCTTGTTTACTCATGAAAAATAGCACCCCCTAATTATGTTTGCAATTTTTTACAGCATATTGAATATAACATGTAGGGGAAAAATGCAGATGGCAACTTAGCCCTCAAGAAAGTGCAAGAGACTATATACCTGTTGAATCACCTGCCATATCACCAAATGAAGCAAAAATCTGGCCCTTGCTTCTGCTAGTTCTTCCAAATGAATATTTATGCACTGAACCATAGCCATATGTTCTGAAGATCAGAATATTAGCATCAATGAAATATTTCAAGTACCAAACCAGAGAAATTACTAAACAGGAATACAGAAACAGGGATACACAAAGAAGTTTTGAAATGTAAATCCTTACAAGTGGGTGAAAGAGGCAATTTTCAACTTCCGCTTTAAGTTCCCATTAAAACTTGATGCCAAGGAAGATAAGCAAGCTGAATTGGAAATTCTTTTTGTTGCTGGCAATGTACAACTAGAAATCCTAGTGGAATGACATGTCAATACAGACATCTTGATGTATCGTTAAGCCAAGGGTGCAATGTTGATATTTATGAGTTATGAGATGGACTAAAAAGTCAGTATAGATATCATAACTCTGATCACAATAATGTTACAGTTTCACAGAAGCCGAAGTTTGAAACCTGCACATGCAAGAGAAAGTTCAGAAAATATCACTGCAAAATTCAAAGACAAGACAATTGATAGAACAGTAGGAAAAAATCCTTTCATATAAAAAAATCAGTAAATTCTAAGAGCATAGATGTGAAAAGGGTACTGGATTCAACTCCTAACCAACTACCACTTTTCCGCCCTTATTACAGAGTAAGCAAGCCAATTAAAACTAACAAAAAAAATAAAAAATTTGATGTAATAAAATCAAATATATTGTGCACATGACACAACAAAGAGAAGGCTTTCTAATGCCACAAGTAAACACATCGTCATCTTAGCTAAGTTGGCAAGATAGCAAACAGAATTTAAAATTCCTTTTCCTATTTATTTCTGCCCAAATAAAATACCCCCATATCACAAAAAGGGGTTAGTCCAAATAATAGAGACTCAGGTTTCTTAAGTGAGTGGTTTTAAGTTCAAAAATATTTACGTATGAAAAAAAAACCAGTTGGGGGGAGGTCTACCCCTTATAAAGCTCTTATTACCTCATTCCAAACTAGTTTAAAGCCTGTGACTCCTAAAAAACTAATGGATCAAAGAAAAAAAAAAACATCCCATATCACCCCATGTAGATCAACAACTTCCCTAAAATAATTTCTCCTCTAGCAAGAACTTTATGCAAAATAAGTTTCCTAACCCTCTTGTTGTACACCTCATTCATACTAAAAAACACAAGCATATGATGGCATGCCTAATGCCAAAAAATTTATACAATCATAACTAAACAACTACTCAAACTTCAACTTCCAATTTCCACAAATTCCTAAACACATCAACCAAAATGAAAACACCAGTAACCACAAAAAAAATTCCATTTTGAAGAGAATTTACAGAAAAAAAAAAATCAATTTAAACACTACTTAAAATGCTAGAAATTTCCACAATAAAAAGGCAGACATTTGCCTAAAATCCACATCCCTAGCTAGAATTATACTATCAAAAAAAGGGAATTTAGATACAGAAAACAACAAGAATCATTATGAGAGAAATAAATCGGATTAAAAGAAGCAAAATTTGAGCAAAATTCAAGAAAGGGTTTGAAGCATACCTCATCTTCTCCGTCGGCTCTTGAGGATAGAGAAGGTGGGAGGGTTTTAGGATGATTTCGGGTTTGGGATATCGGATCTTATAAAAGAGATCCGGATCCGAAACTAAGTTCTTCGGGCTTTTGTCTCAGGCCCAATTTGAAGGTCCATTACATAAATTTTCAATTATAATTTCCACGTTTCTTTTAGGTCAATTTTTTTAAAAAAAAAAATTTCCGCGGCATTTTTTCATAAAAATTTTATTTGTGTGTAAATTTTATGGGTTGAGAAAATCAACGAGAGAAAAAAAATTCTCAAAATATTTTTTCTTTTCTTAAAATAAATTACTCAGAGTCATTTTAAAAAAAAAATAGATTGGAAGAAGGCGAGGATTTTATTTTAATGTTTGATAAATGTGAATAAGTCACAACCCTTAACAATTATTTTGAGAGGGAATTAAACTCTCAATCTCTCACTTGGAGAAAAATGAGTTACCATACCTTGCTTTTTTGACTAAAGGGTGACAAACGCTACCCATAAAGGAGTGTCAAGGGACATCAGGCAGGTACGATGGTGCATTAGGCACAGTATTGCAATAGTTTTGTCAACTCAGGGATTCGACTTTGGGTCTATTAGTGCAATCGCACTATTTATTGGCATGATTTGACACCTAGACCAAGTGACGTGGCAACCAAGGTGACAAAGCATAATCGATGATGTGTGCAGACATGAGTACGCATGCAAGGAGACTTGGAGTGCAAAGGCAAAACATCTTGAAGATCTTGATGGAGCTATTTTTGAGTAAATCTCTAACATGGAGCCAAATATCTCGAAGATCATGGGTGAAGCTATCTTAAAGATCTTAGGGTGGAGTTATTTTTGCAATGCATTACATTTTGAAAGACAAGATCATATCGAGACCATATTTAGATGATTTGATTGAAGACTAAATGTGGTGGAGCTTAATTAAAGAAAGATCTATTCATGGTGTGAATGAAGAATTTGAAGATATGATTTGCAAGAATCCCTTGATGATTGAATTGATTGATTGAAGATCTAGTGGAGGCAAGATTTGAGGACCAAACTTGGGTGAATTGAAGATCAAGTTTGGAGAATCTTTCGAAGACCAAACTTGGAAGATTGAAGACTAAGTTTGGCAAGTTCATGGAAGACGCACAAGGACGTGCGCCCACTGCGAGGGACTACGTGATGAGGAGCGAGGAGTAGGCTGGTTAGAGCCGATCGGGATCAGGGAGATTTCGGTCGCGTCACTTCCGGACTAAGCATGACCAGGGAGGTTGATGGGTCTTGAGGTCGTCCATGCAGCGTAACGAACTTCCGATCAAGTCGCTGATCGAGACCATGTTGCGATTCGTATTTACAACGAGAATTACTGACTAATTCAGCCGAGTTTTTAAATTAGTAGCGCGGAGATTCTAAAAAGAGGTATGTGCTTATATTTGGGGACGTTGAGGCGTCCTATATAAGCTACTCTTGCTCAGTAGATTGTAGGATGTGACTCTTGGTGACTCTTTGAGGTGAGTGTGTAGAGCACTAAACAATCTGAGAGGGGTAGTGATCTTTATTATTGAGTGTGAGTGACAAGTGTTTGTACTAATCTATTTTTACCTCTTTTAGTGGATTGTTTATCTCCCGGGCTTGGCCCCAGGGACGTAGGCGCAGTGGATGCCGAGCCGGGTTACCAACGTTGTGTGTCTCCTGTGTTTTGTTTGTGTGTTTTTCTTTATTGGTTTGTGCATGAGACTTCATGAGTGCTTAAGTGTTACTTAATACCCACAAACCACACCGGAGGAACTAACAAGTGGTATCGGAGATTTGGTCGCGTTTTCACTTTTGGTTTCAAAAGTCGGCGAGGTCCTAACAAGTTCCATTGATGGGGCGGAAAAGAAGGAGCTTCCGTCACCGACCCGCGTTGCTAAATGGATCCAACTATCCATATTGGAAGAGCCGCATGAAGGCGTTTATCAAGTCCATTGATGAGAGTGCATGGATTGTTGTGAAGAAGGATGGTCTCCTCCTACTCTAGTTGATGAAGGCGAGAGCGTGATCATGAAGAAGAAAAAGTCATTGGAGTATCGAAGACATGCGCAGCTAATGCTAATGGAAAAGCTCTCAATCGCACGATTTTTGGGGAGTGTTGATGAGAACCCGGTTCAAGTATATTGCAACATGCGAGAGTGCCAAGAAAGCTTGGAAGATTCTTCAAACCATACATGAAGGTACCAACTTGGTAAGAGAATCCAAACTTCGAAATGTTAACAACTATGTTCGAAAATCTCGGGGATGGGAGAAGATGAGGGCGATAGCCATGTTCAACGCCAAATTGATGGACATTGCAAAATCAAGCCTACCATTTCGTAAGGAGTATTCAGATAAGAAGCTAGTCCGGAAAACACTTAGATCTCTCCCAAGAAGATTTAATGCAAAAATCTCAGCAATAGAAGAAGCAAGAGACATCTCAACTATGAAACTAGACGAGCTGATGGGGTCTTTGCAAGCATATGAGATGAACCTCAATCCCGAAAGAAGAATAGAAGATATAGCCTTGAAGGTTGAAGCAATAAAACAGAAGGAGTTACAACATGCTGTTATAACAGAAGATGAAGACGAAGAGGATAGAGAAATTGTTTTTCTTGTCGAGAAAGATCGCATGACATGCTTAGAAGATACAAGACACAAGACAAGAAATTTCAAAGAAAAGATGGTCTAAATAAAGAAAAAGGAAGAAGTTGAAGATCATCACAAAAAGGATGAAATTGAAGATCGTCTCATGAAGATCAAGTGTAGAGAATGTGGAGGCTTTGGGGCACTATCAGGCAGAGTGTGCTAATACTCTCGAGAAAGAAAGGAAAAATCACTGAATGCTAGATGGAGTGATGACTCGAGATGGTAGCACTGAAGAAGACGCATGAAGGAAGTCCGAGCAACCATCACTACGTCCCTTTCTTGTTGTGATGAATGGATCTACGCTGCTGCGTAATATGTTGCAACATCGACTACAACATTCAGCCCGAGCTGATGTGAATACAATGAGGTAACAGAAAATGATCTTCTCACAAGCTATAAACTCATAATGAGCAGATTTAATGATATAATGTTACAAAACCAACGCTTGGAGGAAGAGTTGAGTATAAGTAAAGAAAAGCTGTTCAATGCTGAGAAGACCTTGGACTCTATGAACAAGGGTACTGCCAAGCTTGACGAGATTCTTTCAGTTGGAAGAACTAGTAAAGCCCGACATGGTATTGGGTATATTGGAGAAAGCTCAAGTGTCAAAACAGAAGACTCAGGAGTTGTGTTTGTCAAGTCAATTGCCCAACAAAACGTTAAAGAAAAACAAGTCAAAGCAAGGGAAGAACCTAAAAGTGAAGTGCCTACATGCTTTCATTGTGGAGAAACTGGCCACATAAGACCCAAGTGCAACAAATTGAAAGAAGACTTGAAAAGTGGAAGAATAATTGGACATGAAGAAGCAATCATTAAAAGAAAAGTCAGAGGGAAGACTATTGTAATCAAGAAATTGTGGATTCGAAAAGGTGAAGTACCAAGAGAAGAAGAAGAGTCCTCCAATTCAGGTTTGAAGATGGTGATAAATCAGACAGGTACAACATTATGGTACAACAATGAATATGTTGACCGAGGTCCTATGAAGTCAACAAGCAAAACACTCCAAGGAGTGAAAATCTCTTGATGTCTCTCAAAGTTAAAAAAAATAAAAAAAAATAAAAAAAAGGAAATAAAAAGGAGGGAAAATAAAAAAAAATATATTCAAAAAGGAGAGGGATTATTTTTGAAAAGAGATTTTTTTTTTAAAGGGTGTCTTGGAAGTTATAACTAATTAATGGGGGCATAAAAACCCTAATATCCCAATTTGTTTCCAAAGATTGTTTTTGAAATCAGGAGAGAGAGAAGAAAGAAACGAAGACAGTGAGAAAAGATGAGGACGAAGAGGATGGCCCGCCGTGCTCCATCAACCCCACAAGAAATTGCTGTCCGAATTACAGAAGTAAGGATGAGAGGGACTGATTCTGGTGGAAGCCCACCAAGGAGAGAAGAATCAGAAGATTTTGGGAAAGCGATTGTTCCTTATGTCTCCCCTCAGGATGCTGAAGTAAGAGAAGCGGGAACATCGTCTCAAGATTTGCCTTCAAGTGTCAAAGATAGAGATGATCTCTTGAGATGGGTTCCTGAGTCTTTTCCAGGTGCTTATGTTCAGAGAACAGAGGAAGATGAACAGGAGGACTCCACTATTGTTCCAGTAGGAGAAGGTTCAGAAGAACAACAGGCTAGGGATGAAGATGCTGCAGAAAAAGAAGCAGACCGAGCACAAGCAGAAGAAACTGTTGGAGAAAGAAGTACAGATGCTCCCACTAGTGCTAAAGAAGAGGCTGCTACTATTCTAAGTGAAGTTCTGGGTGATCTACACCGACATGCTGAAGCACCTATAGAAATAGAACATGTCACAGCACCGGTTATAACATCTTCTGCAACATCCGACAGTTCACATAGTTCTGATGAGATCCCACTCAAAGATCGTGTTGCCCGAGATTGCTAAAGGGAAGAAAGTAGCGTCTCGAAAAAGAAGGCCCGGTCAAGGAAGAAAACCCGGAAGAAGGAGAAGGTTAGCAAAAGAAAAGTCTTTCTCTGATCCCAAGTAGAAGCTTTCCCTAGTGTACAAGAGAAGGTGTCATGAGCAGAGAAATGCGGGGAGAAAACATCGGCAAGCTCTAAGAAAGAAAAAGAAGAAAGCAAACCCAACAGTGAAAAAGATGTGATGAAGAGCAGTTTTATGACAAAGCATCCAAGAAGAAGTTTCGAATCAGTGAAGGAGAGGAGTTGTGGTTGAAAGGATGATCATGAAGGAGCTTTTGAGAAGTATGACTTAATTGAGTCACTGCGAACAAAGAAGTTTATATAAGTCCGCCACTTTTCCGTAAAGCTATAGTTTGTCTTTTAGTCGTGAATTTTACAAGAATTTCCGCTTTCCGACAAAGGGATCACTAGAGTTTATGTTCGAGGTAAGTGGATCCTTTTACTCTCACTTGTCTGAATAAATTCTTGGAGTTTAAACCAGAGGTGAAGGGAAACTATGAAGAAGGACTTGAGTTGAATGAAGAAGTTCGAAAGAGATCAACCGGAGGAAGGATGCAGTCATGGGGAGAGGAGACAAGACTCCCAAAGATCCACCCTTCACGGCCAAGTACAATGTCTGCTTTAGACTTGGCATTCGAATTGGTTACCGACCCGCTGACAATTCCAACATAGTGAAGAAGCTTGCTCTTTTATTGTTTTGTTGTTGGTACTCGGCAAGAAGTTCAACTGGGAAGGGCCGATCTTCCAAAATATTGTGAAAGAAGCTGACTGCACAAGCTCCTCAACATCACTTGGGTATCTCGCACCGCTCACACGATTCAGTTACAACATGGAGTACTAACTCGTGAAGGGAGAAGTAGTCAAAGCAGAAGAAGGTGCAAGATTTCGTGTCGCTCACCCTGCGTAAGAAAATTGATTTACCTGTAGGAAGGGTGTCTCCACCACCAATGCCTGAAGATGAAGAAGAGGCAAATCTATTAGTTGAAGAAGAATATGAGAAGATGTTGAAAGAGCAACTAGAAGATGTGGAGAGGAGGCAACGAGTATTATCTGCAGAATTGTTCATCATTGCCAAACAAAAAGCGTAAGATTCTATCTCGTCTGGAAATTCTTGAGAAGAAGAAGAAGAGAGAAGACGATGGCCACGACTCGTGGGAGATGAAGACCGGAGAAACCCCGAAGATAGGGGAGTTCGTCGAAGATGGTATAACAAAGCTTGCAGCAGTTCATGAAGACTTTGAGATCAATTATGTCACAAAGGGGAGAAGTGTGCTTGCACCAGGGATCGACTAGTTATTTGTTTTTTCATTTCTTGGGCATTTGAACTTTTAGTCTTATTGTGTTGAACATTGTTATGTTTGTCAGTTAATCGTATTTTGTCTCACTAGTTGCAGTTTGTAATATTTTCTCAAGTATTTTTGTAAGCAACTAGATGATATCTTATGTCGGGTTCTAGTTTACGTTCTCCAGTGATGTTGTACCGGAAGTTATACTACGCTGTAGTTCAGATGCCCTGTGTCGTGTGTAACAGTAATGTTGTAGCAGAGTCACCGGGTGCGAGAGCGCTGTGTCAAATTTTGCCAAAGGGGAGATTGTTAGTGCAACCGCACTATTTATTGGCATGATTTGACACCTAGACCAAGCGACGTGGCAAACCAAGTGATAAAAACATAATTGATGATGTGGCAAGCATGGTGACATGGCAAGGAGACTTGGAGTGCAAGGCAAAACATCTTGAAGATCTTGATGGAGCTATTTTTAGTAAATCTCTAACATGGAGCCAAATATCTTGAAGATCATGGTGAAGCTATCTTAAAGATCTTGGTGGAGTTATTTTTTGGCAATGCATTACATTTGAAGACAAGATCATATTAAGACTATATTTAGATGATTTGATTGAAGACTAAATATGGTGGAGCTTAATTAAAGAAGAAAGATCTATTCATGGTGTGAATGAAGACCAATTGAAGATATGATTTGAAGAATCCTTGATGATTGAATTGATTGATTAAAGATCTATCAAGGCAAGATTTGAGGACCAAACTCGGGTGAATCAAGATCAAGTTCGAGAATCTTTGAAGACCAAACTTGGAAGATTGAAGACTAAGTTTGGCAAGTTTCGCGTGAAGACACACAAGGACGCGCGCCTCTGCGAGGGACTGCGTGATGAGGAATCGAGGAGGTAGGCTAGTTGCCGCAGATCGGGATCGGGAGATTTACGTGCATCGACTCGGGACTAAGCATGACCGGAGGTTGATGGGTCTTGAGGTCGTCCCGCAGCGTAATCGGGAACTCGGTCAAGCTCGGCGATCAGGGGCCATGTTGCAATTCATGTTACAACAGAGTTGCAATGACTAATTTCGACAGTGTTTTTAAATTAGTAGTCGCGGAGATTCTAAAAGAGGTATGTGCTATATTTGGGACGCTGAGGCGCTCATATAAAGCTCTACCTCGCTCAGTAGATTGTAGGTGCGACTCTTGAGTGACTCTTTGAGGTGAGTGTGTGAGCACCAAACAATCTAGAGAGGGTAGTGATCTTTATTGTTGAGAGTGTGAGTGACAAGTGTTTGTACTAATCTATTTTTTTACCTCTTTTAGTGGATTGTTTATCTCCGGGCTTGGCCCCCCAGACGTAGGCGAGTGGATGCCGAACTGGGTTACCAACGTTGTGTGTCTCCCTTGTGTTTGTTTGTGTGTTTTTCTTTATTGGTTTGTGTGAGACTTCTATGAGTGCTTAAGTGTTACTTAATACCCACAAACCACACCGGAGGAACTAACAGGGTCTATCTATTTACCATTCTCATAACATTTCACTACATCAAGCAGCATTTGTTTGGGATTTTTTTTTAAAATGGCATCATTTAATTAAATAATTATTAAAATCTTATATTTAAAAAATATTTATTAAAATAGCATTACATTTTTATCAACTGTTTACTTAAAAAAAAAAAAAGAGTTCTAAGAACATACAAAATCAAGGGAGTTGGGCTACAAGTACTTGTAGGGTTCATAGTGTTCCATTTGAATGTTTAGAAAATACAATGACAATAAAAAAAAAAAATTGATTAGTTCCATGTTTATTATTATTATTATTATTATTATTATTATTATTAAAAAATTGCAATGATCTTTGTACATTAATCTTTATAATTTAATCTTTTGAAATAAACCAAAGATACAAAGGTAAAGAAGTATAAAAGAGTGACTCTTTTGAACAAGAAAATAAAGTAAGATATTCCTTCAACATTGATTATGTTGTAGTATCTGCGAATGTTTATGCTGACATGCTAAAGAAAATAATTTCTTTAGGCATTTAGGAGACTATTAAGAGTCTCAATGGACTTGTAATTATTATTATTATTTTTTTATGATAGGTGATAACACTCCCTTTTAAGATAAGTTAAGGGCGTTCATACCAATTAGGATTAATCATCCAGTATATACGCTGTCACTCAGGAATGCGGGAATTGAGTGGCAAATCCAAGATTGTTTAAAGGCTTATTTAAAGAAAAAAATTAATCAATGATATTAATAATTTTTTTTTGGGGTTTTTAGAAAAATTTATAGAATTGAAAAAAATTAAATTATTATTTTATAATCCATAAATATATAAAGTCCTACAGGTTGTGCAGTTGGATTTAAGAGTTGGGGCTTTGAAATATAATGAATCTATTACAACGTTGATGTATAATCTCAAGTTGTCAACATCATGCAGCATATACATATTCAATGATTTAATACACAAGGTTATATATAAGAATTTTCCATAGAACATAGACTATTTTGAACCATAGTTATATTGGTATAAATTTTTAATAGAAAATTACTAAAAACACCCTCTAAGTTTGCAATATGCACAAATTGTTTCCCTAAATTTGGGTATTCATAAAAAGGCTCTCTTTTTTTAATACAATGAATTTAAAAACCGGCAAGCATGTAACCGAGTTAATTTTGAATTTTTTGGACCAAATTGTCCATTGCATGGGAAGTTGTGGCGAGTGAGACATGGTTTGATCATAATGCCTTTTGGCTGCAATGATTTTTCCGCTTTGAGAGTAAGCGGTTTTTTTTTTTTGGTTAATCCTGAGAGAACACCATTACTAGCGCCAGTTTCTTTTTTCTCTCTTCGCCTCTTCAGCTTTTTCCTTTCCAAAGTTGTCATTACTTGGACATCTTCTGTAGGACCGGACCACTGTTTGGAAGGAGAACTCCGGCTCAACTCTTCGCCATTTCATTAGTTTGCGCTTCAAGGTATTGAGGCGAGATGAATGCCGTTGAAGATGTTGTGCAGTTTCCTTTTGTTTTGACATTCTGTGGGTTTTTTCCGGTTTGATTTGTAAAGTATTCTGTTAGAAAGAGAGATTTTTCGGTTTAATAGTGTGATTATTGGATGATCTTGTAGTTTGCAAGGAGATTTTTGGGCTAAAGTTTTGTTTTATTTTTCATTTTCGTCTGTGTACACGATCGAAAACAATAATGCTGTGCTAAAAGGGATTTTTCGATTGTTTTGAAATCTCATTGTGCTGTGTAATGTTTATGATGTATGTTTCCCCTTTAATTTGATATGGTTACAATATGTAGTGTTTAATAGTATCAATATAAAAAATGAGGTTTCCGTTTAAGAATTGTAGTATTTAATAGTATCAATGTAAAAAATGAGGTTTCCGTTTAAGAATTGAGTTTTCCGTTTAAAAACATAGCTATCCGTTTAAGAAATAAGTTTTCTGTTTAAGTTGTCATTTTCCGTTTAAAACATAGCTTTCCATTTAAGAGTTCTGAATATTGTTTAATGTATTCCTATTGTCGTAGGCTTATGATTATGGCGGTTAACCTAGTTAATGGGTGATGCTACTTGACACCAGTAGTGAAGACTATGGGTGAATTGAAAATACACATGAGTGAACGACACTGGGAGATCATCAGAAGAACACCGTTTGCAGCACTCACTGAACCGGAGCCTGTATTCCAAGAGAGGATCCTTCTTTATTCTCTATTGCAAAGGTATGTGACCGCACCAATAAATTCAGGATCGAGGCAAACCTGTTAAGTTTCAGGCCTGAAGATGTGGCTCTCATTCTTGGTCTACGATGTGATGGCTACGCAGTCGTGTTTTAGAAGAAGAAAACACACTCATCTTTTGAAGACATGTATTTATCGAAAACCTATGAAAGACATAGAGACTCCATCAAGAGAACACTTTACCAAATGGTAGAGGGGAGAAAAAGAAAATTTTGTAAAACTCCTTATGATGTACCTCATGGGTATTATCCTTTTCCCAAACACCTCATGCTCGGTTCCGAATTGGATCATTGATTACGTAGATGACCTACCGGGCATGGGACAATATGCATGGGTGCAGGCAACGCACAAGTGGCTTATGGAGGATGTTCCACAAATGGGCGCTCGAGTGCAAGCAAGATATGCTGGGAAGAAGACCAACACAGGGTATCTTAAAGGTTGTACCGTCGCTCTGAACATATGATTTTATGAGGTCACTGACACTGACAAGAAGCTACATTTTTGCAAGACCCCAAGGATATTGTGTTGTGGTGAAAACAGTTATCGGAAGCAAGCATCGATAAGACCCATGTTGTCATTCCTCGAAGGAAAGGAGCTAACTAATCATGAACAATGTGTGGTAGAATTTCACATTTTACGTTAACAATTGTCTGGAATGACATTTTTGTGTGGAAAACTTTATTTCTTTATAAGTCTACGTGTTATCGTTTAACAGTAGTATGTTCTGTTTAAAAGATTGTTTTAGTGTTTAACAATGTTGGTTATTGTTTAAGTTTACTGGTTACTATTTAAAAAATATTGTTTTAGTGTTTAACAACATTGGTTATTGTTTAAATTTAGTGGTTTCACTGAGATTGTGTTGTTTACAAATGTTAGTTTCCTGAACTGGTTGCCGTGAATACAGATGAAGAAGTCTTTGTTCGGACCACCCACCATGGAGTTGATATTGCTCCCGTACCACTGCTTCGAAGGAAAGATGAGAGGCTAACTTCTTCAAGGCACGTTCAACGCTGTTCCCTTTCTCCTAGCCCAACCCGCGCACGCATTTCTCAGCGTCGGACAAGCCTCCCTAACCCTCCTCCCCGAGGGCGACAACTGACGATGTCACTGCACTGTTGTTGCAGGCGTTCGAAATACTGACGAAAGAGTTCCCTCGGCTTGTTGTTCAATTCGAGGCGTTGGAAGGATGTTCACAGTCGAGTGTGACGTCCCTAACAACAAATGAACTACCCGGCACCGACGCTACTAGGTATAGCCCTGATGCTACCGACGTAGCCTCGGCATTTGCTAACGATAACGTAATTGGGATGACCATCCGAAGACGCTTGCATTGGAAAAGGCTTGTGACGAGAAAGAAATCAATAATATCTCTTCCTCCATTGACTGACGTTGAAACAACAGTAGCACCACCCACGGTTGATCGGCCGGATACAAGGGATGTGTTTGAGGAAATTGCCATAACAGTTGCGTCTGAGGAAACTGTCCCCATAGTAGGTCCACCTACAATAGACCAACCTCCAACGGATGTGTCTCCGGTTGATGATGTCGTCACAGCCGATGTTGATAAGATCATTGAATCCCTTGTCAATGAAATCACTGTCTCAGTGGAACTGGCAGACGACAGTGCCGCATAAAAAAAAACACAATCCCATAACAACATGAAACAACAACTACTGTCGGCAACCATTGTTGGACCTACAGGAAAAAAACTTATGCACCAAGCATAGAATACTAACAACCATCAACAACATTACCCAAAAGACCGTTATCGGCAGTCAAAGATGTCTCGGCTAATCATGGTGATGAACCCTATGGTGATAAGTTAAACTTGAAGGATGCTGCTAACGAAGGGCAAGGAAATGTCAACGAAGAAACAATGATTACTGACGTGGACAATACAGTCATTCCTAATCAATTGTATGACAATGCGCAGAAGAATTTTCTTCCCAAGAAGAAAAGATACGCCAGATACACTCGCCTCGACAAATTCGAGCAGGAGATAATAAGGATCTTCCTTAACTGCTGGATAGACTCGTAAGTATGAAGTATTTATGTTATAATTTAAATATATGTGTTACGATTTAAGAGAAGTAGTTTCCGCTTAAATATTTATATTATCATTTAAATATATGTGTTACCATTTAACAATATCCGTTTAAAAATTTACGTTTTTATTTAAATATTTGTAGTTTTTGATTAAGTATTTATACTGTCATTTAAATATATGTGTTACCATTTAACATCAGCACTATCGTATGGAAGAATGATTGTGTTAACACTACACGAGCCAGCATGTTTACAATACTGGACAAGAAGGAAATGGTCATAGACGATGTCATGGACGCATTTGTGTATATAATTCAAAAGTCTCTAAAGAGAGTGCCATATCCGTATAAGAAGCATGCTTCCGTCACGCGGCCACTGGCACTATTTTTCTCCAAATAGGAAGATGAATTTGACACGACTCTCACTATGATCGGAGATGCCACATGTAACTTACATGATGTTGATATCGTCGTTCTGCCAATAATCCTTAATGACCACTTCCATGTTCTTGTTTTGGACAACGACAAACAAGAGTACAGGCATTATTCTTCATGCGAGAGTGAGGAGTACGACGGAGACACCATCGCCATGGTATATTATATGATGTTGATATCGTAGTTTCCTAATCACAATTCTGACTTAAAATTGTATTTCTTGACAGCAAAAACTATTCAACAATTGTGTCGAGATGGAGTTCGGCGAGACGGCGATGACCTCATACATCTTAATTCACGACATTGATACTCCAAGACAAAAACGAGGAAGTGTCAACTGCGCAGTATATGTCATGCGGTTTATTGAACAAATACTTCATGATGAAAAACTACAGCTACCGCAAACTGACATCCCTTATTTAAAACTAAAGTATGTCGCACGCATATTTATGGAAGGGAGTGCAGCCGGCATTAGTGAGAAAGCCGATACATCAACTGGAGGACAAAAACATTAAGCATGTTTATAATGTACTCTCATGCTAACTTATTCCTTTCGACCAACTTATTTCATTTGTAATGTAAATATCGTACTCTCCGTTTAAATATCATTGTCTCTATTTAAATATCGTTGTTTTTGTTTAAATATCATTGTTTCTGTTTAAAGATCTATGATTGGCACATAAATATCATCGTTTCAGTTTAAATTTGTGTTTATTTAAATTTCGGTTTAAATATCATGGACGTCGGACGCTTGTGACTAGAACCACTTCCATCTAGGATGATCAGGTTTAATCTGTAATGTAAATATCATTGTTTCTTTTTAACTATCAATTTTTCTGTTCAAGTATCAATGTTTTTGTTTAACTTTCAATGTTTATGTTTAAATATCAGTGTTTCTGTTTAAGTATTAAAGTGTCTGTTTAAATATCATCGTTTCTTTGTAAAATTTATGTTTATTTACAAAAATGATAATGAGCAAAATGTACAGTATTATGCGATAGTTTGTAGAGAACATATGTAACTAATATAAGTTCTCCTCCATGTTTAGTTGCTGTCAATTTCATTACAAGATCTACGATTGTGACTGGACTTGTGGCAGCGACTGCAATGTAACTTGTGAACTTTAGACGCTTGCGACTCGATCCTCTTCCGTCTAGGATATTCAGGCTGTCTTCTCATGACAGGCGGACACAAACGCAGTTCTTGATTGTCGTCCATAGGCTTATCATGGTTGGGTATGGTGAAAATAGCTTCCTGATACGCTAACTTGTAATTGTCAACGGTGAAGTAGTCACTAATAAATTAATGAATATTTGTGGATGTTTGGATTATTACAGCGCAAGCATATTTACACGGGATACCATAAACTTGCCACCTGCGATATAAACAACCCGATAGATCCACAGAGTTGCTGTACTAGTCAATCACTTCATAACAATCATTGACACAATGACCAACATGAAGATGTCGGCTTTCCGCAACAAGTTCCTCTACCTTCTTATGTATGTCAGGGCATAAGTATATCTCCCATTTTTTCTCTTGGTCATAGCGGGTGCATAACATCTGCATCAGCTTGAACCTGTATGACGTAGAACACGTATAATTAAACTTTGTAAGTCTTTGTTAAGCTAAGAAATTTAAATTTAAACAAACAAGTTTAAATGATGAATAAACAGAGTTAAGCGAAGACCTTGAAATTCAAACAGAAACAACAAATGTTAAATGATAACAAAATCAATTTAAAGGAAGACGCTGAAATTTAAATAGAAACAAACAGGTTTAAATGATAAAAACCAATAAAATCAACATTCAAATACCGTATGGAGTCGACCATTTTCATCATCGGTAAGTGCCGAGCTTCTTTCATCCATGCATTGAACGACTCTGTGACATATGAATACATCTCGCCCCAATGTTCACCTCTAAACAAATAATTCGACCAATATGACATATCTGATTTATGAAGCAACCAGTGATAGGCATCAGGTGATGTGGTCTGTAGTTCATTCACCGAATCATCAAATTATTTAGTCATAGATGCATATGCAATACGAAAGTATATGGACCAACACTCCTCCTTCAACGCCTTCTGAAGTCTAACATTGCCTTTCATAAAATTGGCCTCCAAGTGTCGAAGACAGTAAAGGGATGCCCCTTGTAATGGCATTTACAAGGCCTTTAGACCTGCGCGACACAAATGTAATAATCTCTTCATAATCTCCATCATCGTATAAAATATTACCTAATTTAGAGATGAACCACTTCCAATTGGCATCGGTCTCATCATCGATAATATCGAATGCCATGTGGAAAAAACCATTGTTTCCATCTTTGCTTGTGGCACCTAATAGAGTACCATGATATTTTCCAAGAAGGTGGGTACCATCAAGAAACAACAACGGCCTGCAACCCCTCTTAAATGTCATGATACACTCATGGAAAGAAAAGAATGCACGTTTAAAATGCTCATTGTCTCTTTCCACAATCGTAATGCTGCCAGGGTTTGTCTCAACCACCTTATCTACATACCAAAGTAGCAAATCATAGCTGGAGACCTCGCTACCATCGAGGCTCACCGGGGCATATTCTTTACCCAACCAAGCTTGCTTGTATGGAATATGGACACTATGTTCCCGTAACATGTCCTTCTGAATGTCGATGACCCTGTACAAGGGCTGGTCCTTAAGCTTTTGAATCACACGTGCGCTTACCCATTTTTTGGGCACTTTTTGATGTAACATCGAGCCAATTCCACCACCATAACTGTACGCTTACCCATTTTTATTGTCGATGCCACGAAGTTGGGCATAACAGGGCCACATGTAATGAAGTAATCACAGACTAACCGTGTGTTTTATACCCATCTCTTTTGTTTTTTGACCACTACCATCGTATGTTGAATGAATGATAGTTATATATATTGCATATAAAGTTCAAAGTTTGTTTGACAATACACGAATTTGAACAGGTTCGTCAAATAATAAGCGGATACAGGAAAAACCAAAAAATAAAATTAAAAACTAAAGGTGATCTATGAATAGTAAATTCAAAGTACGAAACACGAACGGGTAATACTAAAAATTGAAGGTTTTCTAAGAATAGTAATTTCAAAGTGTCAATACCAAAGATTAAAATTGTGTATTGAAGGTGATCTACAAATAATAAATTTAAAGTACTAAAATCCGCGATCACAACTAAAAACTGGAGACATTTATTTAGATTAAAAGGCAAAGTAAGTCCACTAAAAACTGACGTACTATATCCGCTGTCAATTAGCACAAAACAATAAATAAGAAAGTCAGATACGAATCTGTTCCATACAATATTCAAGGTAAACTTAAATGTCTTATGTTCACAATTGTCCTTTTTTCACTTGTCTGAAACTGGGGCCAAATTAATAGGTGCAGGTGCCTCTTCACTAGGGCGCCTATGTGGATCTATGTACATATATGGGGCAGTGACTGCATCTTCGGGCAGGGGTTCTCTTGGGTCATTGCTGGCATCTTTAGGTGTTGGCTCAATTCCAATCATAATCTCTGAAATATCTGCATATACATCTTTGTGTACGGGCTCATTTGCAAGCACAACTTCTGAGTTAATTTTAGGTACCTCTTCGGCCATTGCTTCCATCTTTTGAGGGTTCCGCATAATACCGTCCTCCATAATACGTGCAGCATACTCTAGCCGCACATGCATGTACATCTGATTAGGGAAGATACAGCTCTTCATCATTCAACACTTACTCCATAGACCACATCAAATAAACTGAGCAATCCACACTATCCATCCTTTGTTTTAGACATCCCTGCACATAAGTTAGTGTGTATGCCACAATTTCACTAATACCAAGCTTCTTCTACAAATGCTCTTCAAACAGTGCACGCTGCAAGAAGGAAAGATATTACACACACATTTAAAAATGAAATTAAAAACGAAAATGATCAAATGTTGTTATTACTATGGCTACTGCATCTCGATCATGAACATGTCCGCCGATGGAGTCATAGTGGAAGTACTCTTTCTTAACTTTGTTAAGAACAAGTAAGTGATAATGCTTGTTCCATACGATTGCCATGAGGATTAATTCTATGGCGGGGAAATCTTCCACCACAGGGCCTATCATTCTTTCCATTCCACCTGGTGAATGTTCCTACCTAAATAAAGCAAGGGCCAATGGTCGGGTTATTGTAGCAGTCATCTTATACACATTAGGCGATTTCTTCAAAGTATCAAGTAACATGAGAACAAAGACGTCAACTACATTGTCCGGCACCATTTGTTTGCCATCAATCAATGCATACAAATGAGAGTGGGATGTGTGACCCTTCTCGCTGGTCCAAATCAATGTTTTGATGTAATATACAAAAATCAATTAATTCGGTAGCTGATAGTGTGATGCATGTTCATGATAGTGCATATATATGATTGAAAACTAATGTGGTATGCCAAATAATAAGCAGTAATTATGAATATTATATGCTTAATGCTTAAAGTAAATATTATGTATTAATAAACATCATCAAATTCAAATATTGATTACTCTAGTAGAAAAGTAGATTGCAACTCCGAATTGCATACTTAAAATTCTAATACAGAAAATTTGAACAATGTGCTTAGTGACATTTGGTGTATCTTTTGTACCCGGCCAAATCCAGTAGGCCTTTTATTAGTTAGATTGAAATCGGTTCGCGGGGGAGGTTGTTCTATCAATTTCTCTACTTCACCTTCTTTAATCCTTCCATGGGTACGCATATAGAGTCCCTAGTTTTTAGCTTTGCTAGCGATTCTATTGCATTGTCGATGTCCTCTATTGTTTGCTTGTCCACTTCACTTAATTGGGATGGAGTTGGTGCAGCTCATTTCCTAGCTCTAGGTGCTGGTGCATCTTTTACTTGAGTAACTTTTTTGGTTGTTCAGTTGTCTTTGACTTCGAGGCACGAGTGACACATTTCTCTGGCTATCCATCTCTGAGACTTCTTGTAATGTTGGTTTAGTTGCTTGTGGCTTCGATGTCATTCTTGGATTTTTTTCGATGGTGGATTTGGGCCAATGTCATCTGTTAATTAAGGTGGTACAACATCTTCTTTCTAGTTGGTTGAGTTATTCCTTTCTTCAAGAATAGCAAGCTTTGTACGAAGTGCTATCACTTCAGCCATCAATGTTTCGTATTTGTTATCTTCCATCTGTTTCCTCGCTGGACTTGAAGATGATGATTTCTGAACTCCCTTAGTGGGCTCACTGGCTTCTCACTTTCTTGATCTGTTGTACAGAAGGCCACTCCCCCTTGTTTCCTCTTACCTTTTGGTTTCAATGTCTCGATGAATTTTGGTGATTTCATTGTACCGGATGGAACCAAAGTTATCCTTGCAAAGCTAAGCTCAATCTTTCCCGAACTAATGAGGTCAACTTCAGATTGTCTCTCTGTAATAAGTGGGGAAAACTAGCAAATGCAACAACAAACATTAATATGGATGTATACACATTATTCTCAAAACAGAACATCTAATCAAAAAACTAAATATATGTATAAGATACTAAACTAGAATCGATATAAAAAATAAGAACCGTGAATATTAAGTGATTAAATGTGATATGGATCGGTAAATATGGATATCAACGACCTATGAGTAAAAGCAATCAGAATGACACAAAAAGAGAACGGTAAAAGGAAATACTCAATAAATTCTAATTTGCATACCTCTTTTCCATCCAATGACTAGAGCAAGGCACTCACACCTGCTTGTTTCTTGATACTGGCTTCACCGTAACAAGGAATGCGTGACGTTCTTCCAAAGTGGATCTTCTTCCCAGTCCCCGTTACTTCATAAAACCAAATTATGAATGCAACTGTACATCTTCGTAAATACCATATGCATGGTTGCTTCTCGGAACATCTTTCCTTTACACGGGCGGCTGTATTGGGCAAATCATCCATAATCCACCTGTAGGTGGCTTGGGCCCATGCATATTGATCTAGCGTTGACAGGTCTTCCACATAGTAGGCTAACCATGATGGAGATGTACATGAAGTGGTGGGGAAAAGTATGGATCCCATAATGTATACCACCAAAAGCTTTACAAAACTTTCTTCTTTCTTACCTTCTTTCTTGCCAACCAGACTTATTAAAGTCCTTGCCAAGTACTCCCTTGTTCAGTCTACTCCTTTGGTTAAGAACTCGTCCTCGAGTGTGCAACGTTCCTTCTTCCTTGAGAAATCTATCGCGACACCATCACATTTTAGTCCAAATATCATTGAAACATCTTTAGGATGGAATTATAAATGATTGTCTCCCAAATTGAAGGTTTTGGTTTGTGTATCAAAAACTTGCATCAAAGCATCCAATACAGTACGCTCTTATGCTATTAACTCAATATCCATCAGATGACTAAATGGCGTCCCTCGGAGTAACTCCTAGTGTCTTCGTGCCATCTTCTCTTTCAACTGGTGTACAGTGTCCATGAGTGGTGCTAAGTAGTAACGTCCATTCACCAAATTTCTGGATTGGCTAGCCATCACTCTTCTGATTGCACAAACAATGCATATACATTCGGGTGATTATTTTCGATGACACTAAACATGTTTGTATAAAACTGGATACATAAAACAACCATATCCATTCCACACATTAAGTGTTTTATTTGAATGAACAACAAAGAACAAAAATAAACACTAAATGCTAAAAATATTGTCATACATAAAATAATTCCAGTAACCAAATTAATAAGATACAGACCACAAATGTATATTGGTTTTGATATCAGTGATTTATAACTAACAATCTATAAACAGAACATACTGAAAATTTTCTGCAAACACAGAATATTGACAAAATTCTGCAAACACAGCATAATAAGATTGAAATTCAGTGATTTATAACAAACAACCTGCAAGGATTTTGGATAGGAATCAACTCCTTTACACAAATGTATACAATTTTGTTCATTTCATCGCAAATTAGGACACAAAGTAATCACACTAACCAACTATTAGATAGAAATTACAAGATCATAGAAATATAATTCATTTACCAAATGATTCCATGCTCCATCATCGAATGCACAATAAAAATAACTTACCTAACATTGCCCAAAAACACAAACGATTTCGGCCATGAAAATCATAGGGCTTTCATACCTGCTTGTAATTAGGCACGGGGGCAGCGAGATGGTCCAGTCAAGTACCTTTCTTCTTTTCTTTGGTCTCCGATGGCAATGGGTGCAACTCTGGTGAGGATGGCCTTGTAACTCAAAAAGAAGATGAAAAGCTTCACTTGTCTAGGGAGAAGAAGAAGAGGATGTGGGGAATGATGTGATGGTTATTAGGTTTAATGAGAAAATTTTCACTTTTCAAAGCTTTCAAATCAATTAAAATTAAATGGGCAACATGGTAATTTCTTTTGAGAGATAACGGTGTCATCCATCCGTTGGGCTTAATAGAAATTATGTGAAAAAGGAGAGACTTTAAAGAGTTTTGGCAAAATCAAGGGATTTTTTTGGCCATATGGTGGTGTTTCTTGGACCTTTTAAGCAATTCCTCAAAAAAAAAAAATTGCTTCTATTTATAATCAAGGAACATGGGACCCATCATTGTCCATGCATGCATACATACTAACGTGAGAACAATTGTATATATGAAATGATGAAAGCCCCATGATTTCGAATATATATATAAAATGAAATAAACTAAAATAAAATAAAAAATTTAAAAAAAAAAATGAGAAAAGAAAATGAGAAGCATGCTATTGTGTGCATGTATACTCACGTGGACTAAAGAGAAGAATCCATAGGCGGTCTCCACCATTCAAAAGATGCATATGGGATAAGCATGGATTAAAATAATATATATATATATATATATATATTAGAGTGATCATGTGTGAGATGGGTACTTATAATTAACGCGTATATTCGTTTGAGGATGCATGGACAGATTGGTTCCTTCATTTATACTCCTCGGCTACATTTAACGATGTACTGTTGCACATGCTTTGCAACTTTTGAGCTTACCAAATATTAACCCAACTTAAGATGTCTCAAATTCGAGCTATGTAAAATTGATGCATTAGCAATCCAATGCGGTGAACTCATTCCGAAACAATGATAAAAATATTCATTCAGAAACAGTGATAAAAGTGCTTATCTCGAGGCAGTGGCAATTTCTAAAAATAAATATACAAATTTCAAGACGGTAATGAGATGCATATCTCAAGATGGCAACGAGGCATGCAACATGGTGACAAGGCACATGCAGCGGCAGTAGTATATATATATATATATTATATGTTCACATATAAAGGATGTAACGAATATATATATACTAAATAACAAGATTTATAATTTTCTTATCTTTACTTGTACTCAAGCCCTTAATCGGAGGTTCCCAAGATTTTAATCTAGGGTAATTAATAATAGAGGCTTGCCTCTATTAGGAATAGAAGAGTAAACAAAAATAAAATAAATAAAATAATATAATATTTTTGATTCGATATATCGCCCGGTGTCTCTTTACCGACACGACGGCATGGCAGGTATTTTCGATCCCACACTCTGAAATGGTTAGTGCCAAGAAAACGTTGTCCAATATCGAAAGATAAAACTTCAAATTGATCTGACGAGGAAATAAGGCATGCTACATCATTGGGGTCACCCTGAGGTGAAACGGATGCGCTTGCAAAATCCGAATACCTACTAAAATCAAAGAACTTTAGAATAAGAAAAAAAATTTAAGCGAAAACATAATATTTTAAATGGAAACTGGATAATTTTAAGTGGAAACAGGGACAAGGATAACTAAGGAAACATAAGGTATTCTGTTAGAAAGAGAGATTTTTAAACATAACATTTTAAACGGAAACTGGATAATTTTAAGCAGAAGCAGAGACAGGGATAACTAAGCAAACATAAGGTATTTTGTTAGAAAGAGCGATTTTTAAACATAAGATTTTAAACGGAAACTGGATAATTTTAAGCGGAAACAAGGACATGGATAATTAATCAAACATAAGTTTTAAGCGAAACTGGAATAATTAAGAGAAAACATATACTTTTAAATGGAAACTGGGATAATTAACCAATAATTAATTTGTACAACTATGTAAACATAAAGGAGAAGAACTTTATAACGAGAACAAATCATTGTCAGTAGAAGAAGTCTTAACCACGAGATCGACTGCAATGCATTTGAAGAGGGCGTACACGTGACACGTGTGCTGAAAGTCAATCTCGTTTTCTATTGAACAAACCGTTTTATGTGTATCAGGTGTGATAAACATCACCCTCATACGGGAAACATCGAGACCTTATCGCTCACATATCCCCACTAACCAATATTTTTAAAACTGAACCGGACCCGCAGAACCGAGAACCGGCCAATAGTCGGTCCGGTTTTAATCGATTTATTGACCAAGACGTGAACCGGTCAAACCCAACCAAACCCGGTGAACCGGCCGGTCGGATCAAAACCGGATAGCTTTTGTTGGTAAATAAATACAGCCGGGCCTATGTCATCGATGAAGGTGAAATCATGGGTGAAATCCATCCGATGCCCGGCCGGCCCCAAGGATTGTAGACGGTTAAGGAACGGAGGCTGGTGATGGAGAGATCATAGGTGTCGTTGTAGTTGTGTGTTATCTCCTCACCGGCTTTCTTCGAGGCGGCGTAGAGGGAGGCGGGGCGATCGGCTATCTTCATGGAGGCGTAGAGGGAGGCGGGGCGATCGGCTTTCTTCATGGTGGCTTAAAGAGTTAGAGGGAGGGAGTTAGGGTTTTCTATCACCATGCATCACGTGAGGGCCATCATATATATATATATATATATGGATATATTTGTTAGTTTGTTCATGCATATCATTATATATATAAACAGTTAGTTTTTTAATGTATATTATATATATATATATATATATATGATATCATCCGATCCGACCGACTGACCCGTGACCCAAATATGAGACCGGTTCACTATCCGGTCCCGTTTTAAAAATATTGCCGCTAACATAGATTCCCAAAAAGTCAGCGTCGTGAATACTAGCACTCGTCCCTCATTTTTGTATTTAGTAATAGCACAAAACTCTTCATAGTAAATCTACATAAAAATAAATTGTTACTCTCTCTCTCTCTCGCATGGTGATCAAGGTTAGGGCAAGGAAGAAATCATTGTCACCTTATCGGCCAACCAGTAGAACTCCAACACAACAAATGGGGATAAATTGAAAAACTCCAAGCCTTCAATGTGATAGAAGTCTTCCAAAGTTTGTTTAAAAAAAAAAGAAAAAAGGAAAAAGGAATGTGAAAATGTTGGACATGATGTGATTAGGTAGTTTTTTCCCATCATTTTCAAGAACAACAATGAAATTTCATAATATGGACCCAGTCGAAATGACCTACAGAGGGCAAAAAAAGAAGTGAAACAATAATGAAAAAAAGATATCCGGGTTATTTAGAACTTATCTGAGCTGTTTGGGAAGTTTCGAAATGTCTGGGGGTCAACAGTAATTTTTCCAATTTTTAATTGTCTTTAACAATTTATTTGTTTGCTTTAATAATTCAATTTTTTAATATGTTATTTGGTTTGTATATGCAATGATAAAATAAACTGCAAAATCTATTTCATTACCATAGAAAGCTTGATGTAATTATTTTATTCATCGCATAAAGACTCAAACTTGATATTATTAAAATACATGCGATTATTATAAATTATAAGACATTGATTGAGCGACCTCCATCCACACAAATAATTTGTCCAGTAATATATGAAGCTGCCGGAAGGCAAAGATAAGCCACAAGCGATGCTACCTCTTCTTGTTCACCAACACGTGCAAGAGGAATGCGAGAGAGTTCTCGCTCTTTATTCTCTTTATTTTCAATATACTAAAAAATAAGGGAAAAAAATCAGTTGAGAATCTAATTCATTTAATACTATTATTAAAAATCATCATATTTTTTAAAAGTTATACTCTTGGTCCAGGCCCAGTTGTAGTTTTAATTGTCCCAGGTGCAACACTGTTTGATCGAATGTTATCCTTCGCCCACTCACAAGCAAGATTTCTTGTCAATTGATTTAATGCTCCTGTCAAAAGAATTAAAATTTAGAGAGCAAGCATTGCACTTTCATCCAAAAATTAATTATGATAAAACTAGCTAACGATAATTTTTTGTTTTGTTTTATTTTGTTTTTATAATAAGCGACAATTATTTTCATTTAAGAGTTTATCAATAGACAGGTAGATATAAAGACACACTAGTTATGATGAATTATCTTGGGACTTATTAATTTTGTCAAGTGATATATGGGGTAATGATAATATACTATGAGCACAACCAGAATATTTTCAGAAACTATACTGAGCTAATAAACCCCTTTACAATGCAACCATGAAGAGAAATGATACAACTCCTCGCACAGGAACCCATTAGAATCTATTTTAACAATACTGTGAACTATTTTAAGAGAAGTTATATATATATATATATATGTATATAAAAATGAGGATGTGTTTTCTACTGACATCTCAAGTAACGTCCCATTGTGGGAACCAATAACTATTGTCCATTTATGCACACTACTTAATAGTACTTTTGCACACCATTCCTACAAATAATAACCTTAGATGATGATCCAACAAGCTGTCATCAAACTACTTATTTTAAAAAGCTAAAGATATATTGGTAATTCTTTTAATTTTTTACCTTTACTCGCTGCATAAAGAGAGATAGGTAGACCTCCTGCAAGGCCAGCAATGGAGGAGATGAAGATGATGCTACCGGAGCCAGAAGTCTTTAAGAGAGGATGGGCAAGTTGGCAGAGATGGAATGCCGATTCAAAATTAGTGCTCATAATGAATGACAACTCTTCAGCAGTGCAATCAATGGTAGGTTTCAGAAATCCTGTTCCTGCATTATTCACCTACATGATATTGTTCTACATGAGTTTTGCAAGTATTAAGTGAAATATTATAACATCTGAAATTCATCAAAGTAACATGTCTTACAAGAATATTAAGTTTTCCATCAAAAATGTTGGAAATTCTCTCCATCAGGTTTTCCCTTTGTGCATGGGAAGAAACATCACATATTGATCCTGTGATTGGGAGATGCAATTCTTGCCATGTTTGTAAACGTTGGTTCAATTCGGCCTCATTTACATCACATACATGCACAGTTGCACCAAATCTGGTTAGCTCTTCAACAATGGCACACCTACCATACAAATTTCATTAGGGATGTCAATTTAGCCCTCTTGACTTGCAAGGGCCATCAATACCTGACTAAAAAAAAAATCCAAAAATTTAATTTTTTTTTTCCAAGTCCTTCCAAATTGTTTCCCTAATGAGGGTGAGTTTTGGTGTCAACGGTTTAAAAATACCTACAAATTTAATTTCTTTTTCAATTTTATTTTATTTTATTTTATTTTATTTTATTTTATTTTTTTTTTGAGGGGAGAGGTCGCCTCTTGCTAAAATGAGGTGAGTTCGCCCTCCTTCATGCAAGAGCAAGGTAGATGTATTTTTGATATTATAAAAAATTACCATGATAATAAAAATTTTAAAAAAAAAAAAGAATTGAATCGATAAAAACTAAAGGAGTTATCTTAGGGACTGATCAAGAAATTTACAAATTTATGTGAATAGATAGGCGATTTTCTTTATGTACTTTCTATAATATAGCTATAATACATAAAATTAAGAAAATGGGTTAGGACCAAGAATCCGAGTATGTTTTTAATGAGTTTAACCAATAAGTTCTATATATTGATTTCTGTTAAGAACAAAGCGAGTAGGTAAAAAATGAGGTGAGTTGCCCTCATTCTTGTGAGAGCTGTATTTTTAGTATTATAAATAAATTTTAAAATATTAAAATAATTGAGGGATTGAATCTATAAAAACTAAAAGAAATATCGAGAAACTCATCAAGAAATTTACAAACTTCTATGAATAAATAAACAATTTTTTTATATATTTTTTATAATATAACTATAATACATAAAATTAAGAAAATGGGTCGGGACTAAAAGAATCCGAGTATGTTTCTAAGGAGTTTAAACAATAGGCTTTATGGACTAATCTCTATAAAGAACAAAGCTAGTATGTTAAAAATGACACTTCACACTATTATCATCCCTAGTTAAAATTGTGGCGATGTCTTGCCTTTCGATATAACTATAAAAAATAACCATTGAATATATGAGATATATAAAAAATAATAATAGAGATTTATACAAAGAATACCCAATTCCTCTTGCTCCTCCGGTTACCAAGGCTGTGGCTCCATCCAGAGACCATCTTTTCTCTCTGCCACTGTCCATGGTCTCCTTGTTCCTAATGCTAAGTATTGCTGTTTATGGTACCCTCTTTTATAATAGCCACTTCGTTTTCTTTAAAATTAAATGACTTAATTATTGAGGCATCAAATTTGATATTTTTTTAATAAATTTGCCAGGTTTGATTCTTTTAAAGTATATATTGGTTTTCCCAACTAATTTGGTTGGTTACTGTTCTACAAGTCAAATTTTTTTTTTCCACCTATGTTAATGGACTTTTTAAAGGTTTTTTTAATTGATTCTAATGCTCCACATATGTCTTAATTTTTATTAACTTTTTATTGTTAGGTTGCATGTGAATATATATACTATTTATTTGAGTTAAAAAAAATTGAATTCGATTTCTGAAATAACAGAAGGAATTGCAAAAATATTCTTTATTTTTATTTTTATTTTTTAAAAAAGCAATTTTGCCTATATTTAAAAGGATTAAACAAAAACTCTCTTTTTTTTTTTTACTTGGGAGACTAATCAATTTTCAAGTAACTTGACTTTTGAAATGTAGTTTGTTATGGAGATTTGTGCACTTATTTAGAATTTTATAAATACCACAGTAGTTGAAATAATTTTTAAACGATGTTATATATGATACATATGCAAGTCGGTATTGACTTTTGAGTTAATAAATAACTTTATAAATAACTATCACATTTTTAATTTTTAAGTTAACATGCATATAATTAAGTAGTTTTGTTGCTCTGTCACTTTATAAGTGATTTTGACCTGATTTTTTTTTTTTTTTTAATTGACGTAAGACTTAAGATTTGACCATGTTTGTAAACACAATTGGGCGAGAAAAGCTATCCTAAAAAATCTAACTCCATGAGAAGGAGCACGTTTAATATGCCATGTACTTTTACTCTCACAAGAGTAAAGAATCGAATTTGTGTTTCACTTGAGTGAAAATAATCAGAGTACTGTTGGGTTTTGAGCCCTTTTGGTTTAAGCATAATTTTAGTTTTTATATTTTCCAATATTTAATTTCATCATTATACTTCATATATATATATATATAATCACATCATTCATATTTGGCAAGCAATATTTTACGGACATCTTATTTTGGATTTTATTATTTTAAATTAAAAAATTAAAAGTAATATTTCATTTTGGCAAGTAATATTTAATAAGTTTTTATAATATAAATATTGGAAAAGGTAAAAATACAAATAAGATTTTAATAGGGTTTATATTCCATATATGTATATTGATAAGAGGAATAGATAACCCGAAGACCTGTTAAATTATCAGGAGTGTGCACAAATCTCAGTGGAGCAAGTGGGGGCGGGGCCCGTATACACATGGACGCTGGGACCACTCGCACACAATCACCGTTCACCTCTCTCTGAAATGTGTCATCAGTCGAGAATTGAACTCTCATCACTCGGTAAAGAGCTTTATCGGCGACCCGTATACCAATAGACTATTTGATCGTTGGCAATATTTCACATATATTAACCCTCTTAAAGAAATGGTTGATTAGATCACCCAATACAATAATGGACTAAATTAACAATTGAAACAGAGCCAAAGACTAACATAATATATATATAATATTTTAATATATTTAACATCCCATATCAAATTCAGAGGGTGGGTTACCTAAGCTTTAGTTTGTCAATAAAACTTTAATTAAATTGCAAGTGGAGACGGATTTAAACCAAATTAGATAGAAAATAAGATTGGAATGTACCGCATTGGATAATGGAAAAAGAAAGAAAGAAAGATGAAGAACAACAGTAAGTTTATATTGGGACATAGGGGAAGAAAACCAATGACAACCCAAAAAAATCCGGGAGGTTGTGAAGCTATTGTTCACCATTATTATTTATGATACTATAGTAATTGTGTCAGCAGCACACGAGTAATGCAACAGCAATGTGAAAATTTAGAATTTTGACTTGTGAGAAACATGGCTTCCACACAACATATGGTTGCCCGAGTGACTCTCAAGAATCTCATAATCACCGATTCGTGGTTTTGTTTTGAAGTAAATTTTTCTAGTTAGTACCTAAGATTAATCTTAAATCAGTTTGAGCACTAACTTTCAATTTGTATCAAAATAAGAATTAAATTTTACTTTTATTTTTTCAGCGGGAAATTGGGGGTTTCCGGTGGATTTTTGGTGATTTGGACACCTGAAAGCTTGTGTGGATACCCTGGGTCCATGTCACCGACTCACCAACTCAGCCACTTAACCAATGTAGCTTTTTTTGGTCCACGTAGGACGTACACGTCAGCTTTTACATGGACAAAAAACACCACATTGGTTAGGTAGCTGAGCTGGCGAGTTGATAATGTGGACCCAGGGCATCCACGCAAGCTTTCTAGTGTCCACATCACCAAAAATCTACCGAAAATCCCCAATTACCCCGCCGGAGAAATGAAATTAAAACTTGGTACTCATTTTGATATAAATTGAAAGTTAGTGCTCAAACTGATATAAGGCTAAAGTTAGGTATTCACTAGAAAAATTTACCCTCTTGTTTTGACTTGAATGAACTAGCTCAAAACTTTTGCACGCTTTTAAACAACATTTACACAGGTGTGTGACTACCTGTATAACTCTCAAAATCTTTAAAATAACACCAATCAAATACAAACTTCACCTCATTGTGTACTAAAATGGGATTTCAAGCAAATGCCATCAAAATTCAACAAAACATATATTGTCACGCCCCGAACCCGGCTTACCAGACCCGGTGCACCGACAAATGGCCGCACACCCACAAGGCCGAGACCTAGTAGGCGTGCAAGGCCTCATAATCTAATCACACAATGGGAAACACAAAGTTTAGAATTTCAACATCCAATAGAAGCTAGTGTCATATACATAAATCTCATACTCACACAACTAGACAGTTAACTCAAATTTAGAAACGTAAACAATAACTCACTAGCCCACTTAGATGCCCCGTCAGCACTATTCACTGGATCTAAAAATCAACAACAAGATTATGAGCTTGGCACTCAAGAATAACCACTAAAAAAATATCGGGATCACAAAATGTTCAATAATCTTTAAAAACATACAAAATGTAACATAACGAAACAAATATCAAAATGAACCCAAAAATCAGAAATAAATCAAAACATATTTAATTTACCAAAATAACGAGCATATTAGGAATGGGGGTGGGGGCGAGGCGGGCGGGGAATGGGATCCCGGGTCCCCCATCCCCGCTCTCCACGGGCGGGATTCCCGGTTAAAAATTCCCCATGGGAAAAAAATCCTCCCTCACTCCCTCATGGGATCCCCCGCCCTACCAAAAACATTAATATAAAAAAATTTTTCTATAAATAACTATAATATTTCTAATGCATTTATGTTACTACATACTAAAGATGCTTATATACAATTGAAAAATAAAAAAATATAATGTATGATGAAAAAAATCTAGATAAAATGGATATTTAAATAAAAAAAAATATAATGCTTATATGTAGCAACACATAGATATTTGAATAAAAAAAATCTAGACAAATTACAATTACCTAATTATCCAATTCATTTAAATTAAATAAATAATTAGTTTTTATGAATATTAGAAATTTGAAAATTAGAAGTTTGAATTTTAATTTGGTAGATATATTATATAATAATTTTATTAAAATAATTTAAGATTTTATTAAATAAATATTTTTAATGAAATATATAAATTTAAATAGTTAATAAGTTGTATGAAATAATTGTGAGTTCCATAATAATAACTAAAAATATTAACAAATAAATATTTATTGATTATATATGTAATATTATGTTAATGTTGAAATAATCTTTAATAAATATATTAAAAATATATAATATATTCTTTTGGGGCATCCCCGCGGGGAGCGGGGCGGGGAGACCATTCCCCACCCCCGCCCCGCCCCGCTAGGCGGGGAGGAATTTTTCCCCGCTCCCCGCCCCGCGGGGGGATGTTTCGGGGAATCCCCACCCCGTCGGGGCGGGGCCCCGGGGGGATCGGGGATTCCCCGCCCCACCCCATTCCTAGAGTATATAAGTCCCCCAAACAACTAATGGCAAAACAAAACTTCAGAACTCATTTATTTAAACTCAGTGACCCGAGTCAGATTTCAGAACTCATAGGTTTACCCTCGGTGACTCAAGCCTGAATATCAGAAGCCATTATTTCTCACCGATGGAACAGTGCGAAACTATAGTTTTTATGTTAGAAGTACGTGTCGACACGGTCAGTGTTTAACCCTCAATGACAGGGTTATTGCACAGTTAATTGGGGACTATGAGTTTCTATAACAAAATATATCGGGTCCAAAATCATCGTAAACGCAATAATATGAAAATTTAGTAATCCCGTTTTCTAACAAAAATTAATCCAATTATATCAAATAACCAACTATCAATTAACAGAATATTCCACACAATTTAACAAATTAATAAAATTTGGATATAGTATTAAAACAAATATATCATTTCTCAGAACTTCAAGTAAATGCAAATATTCATGAATGAAACAAATAAAATAATTCAAAAACAATACATCATGAATCCGTGTCTTCCTATATGAAACTTCTTAAATAATAGATGAAAATATGATATAAGGAAATTTGCTAAAAATTTAACTAAAAGAAAAGTTTATAATGATCACATGCTTCTGAAAGTATACATAATCAAATTTTAATAACTATTGAATAAACCATATAAATAACCAACACAAAAAAACTATTAAATAATTAGAAATTAAAAAAATAAATAATTAAATAACTAATAAAAATACAAACTATCATAAATTAAATAAATATTAAATAAAATTAACTCAATGGAATGATAATTTTTTAAGAGTCAAAATGTATATATATATATATATATGGGTACCATAACGAGAGAAACAAAGAGACGGCGGCTAAGGTTTTGAAACCTAAATAAAAGCTAAATAAAAAAAATTCTGTAATTGCCATCCATGCATAATTAATAAAGTAATTAAAAAAAATGTGTGGGGCCCACATATATATATATATATTTATATTTTTGCTAAGATGAACAACTAGTTGCTAAAATAAGGGTGTGCATAAGTTTTGATGGAATAAGTGAGGGTGGAGCTCACGCATATGTGGGTGAGCTGGGACCACCTACACATAGTTATTGCTCACACTCCCAGAAATATACCTTCACCTGTGATTCAAACTCCCATAATTTGTGAAGGATTCTAACGAGATATTGGATACCAAACATAAACTTGCAATATAGGATTTAGCATGGAAAACCTCTCTTATTGAGAGATGAAAACACCACATAATCTAAAGGGTCGTTTGGTTCGTGGTAATGACATATTACCACATAACGAGATTACCATGGTAATATGAGTGGGAATGTTATATGGTTGGGAATATTGCGGTAATTTAATATAACCATATTTGGTTGGGAACTCTTATTACCGGGAATAGTTCCTTACCGTATTTGGTTGTCATGGTAATCAATTTGTTAAAATATAAAAAGTTATAAGATTACCATGGTAATCCAAGATAGACACCAAATTTGGTGGTTATAGGATTACCACTTTTTTGGTAATATTTATAAGTTGGTAATGTGATATTACCATCCACATTACCACTGGTGCAATACCAAATGTAGTAATATTTTCAGATTACCACGTAACACATGGTAATCTTTCTACATTACCGCGAACCAAACGGCCCCTAAGATCATTTGAAATCTTTCCATTACGTTAACAATGGTTTAGCAAATGTTCTCTCTAGATATAACTTGAGGTTTACAACTATAAAGGCATCAACACATCAACAAGATACTCTCAACAACACATACATCATTTACACAAGGATGGATAACAAATGGTTTCATGAAGAGATGAAAAAAAAAAAATCAAACCTTATAGATTAGGAGAGTTATTGTTATATATGACTCATGGGAATATGATCATAGGAGATGATCTTAAGGTAGAAGGATATGTTAGAACTCATGGGGATATAATTACGAGAGTTGATCATGAGGCAGAAAGGGATATAAAAGAGGAAATAATCATGATGGCCAAGGAGGAGAGAAGAATAGAGAAGAGTTTAGGCCTGAGCCTTCGTTGCAGTAGCTCTAACGAGCGTCGCCAGAGGTCGGAATAGGAAGGAAGTGTCTCTTCCCAGTTATCTTACTAGATTTATTTTATCTACTTAACTATTTTTTGCTTCTTGACTTGCAGTTAACAACTAGTAATTTCAAATGTCAAGATAATTGATTCATAATTTGAAACAACTTCAATTGAAAGTTTAAACACTACAAGAAAGTTACAATTTAAAAACAGAATATTAAAAACAGAATTTATTTTGTGTTTG